>NC_068324.1:15587430-15887430 GCF_025860055.1 Xyrauchen texanus
CACATTTTTAGCATTTTTTAGCACTTCGCTAGGCGATGCCAGCACGTTTTTAGCATGTTTTAGCACTTCACTAGGCGATGCTAACATGTGTTAGCATGATGCTAGCACGTTTTTAGCATGTTTTAGCACTTCGCTAGGCGATGCTAGCACGTTTTTAGCATGTTTTAACCCTTCGCTAGGCGATGCTAGCTTGTGTTAGCATGATGCTAGCACGTTTTTAGTATGTTTTAGCACGTCGCTAGGTGATTTTATCATGATGCTAGCACATTTTTAGCTTGTTTTAACACTTCGCTAGTCAATGCTAGCATGTGTTAGCATGATGCTAGCATGTTTTTAGCATGTTATAGTGTGAAGCTATGAAGATTTTAGGTCATTACTTTTTGGCTGCTTGATAAAATAAATCCTCTGAGGGAGAGAGAGAGGGAGAGATGCAGGGCTGACAGGCCCTTTTTGTCTGTGTGTGTGAAAATGTCAGTTGAGATTTAAATTTCTGAACATTCCGCAATGTTAAGTCAATGGGAGTTTTTTCCGAGTTTGATCGTCATTTTTAGGAAAACCGTAAGTCCGATCAGTTAGAAAAGATATAGCAACTCGAGTCAGAACAGTTTGAGTGTCTGTGCCGAGTTTGGAGTATGTGGAGTTAAAGCTCTAGGAGGAGATAGATATAGAAATTTCACCGCTAAGAAGAATAAGAATCGGAATAATAACTAGATTAAAAGTTTGAGAACAAACTTTAAGTTGGCTTGTGAAAGTTTGGACCAGAAAGTCTGAAGAAGTTTAAAGTAGTTTGAAGTTTAAATTAGTTTAAAGTAGTTTATAGTTTAAAGTAGTTTGAAGTTTAAATGAGTTTAAATGAGTTTAAAGTAGTTTATAGTTTAAAGTAGTTTATAGTTTAAATGAGTTTAAAGTTTAAATTAGTTGCTAGATAGATAGATAGATAGATAGACACTCAGATAGATAGATAGAGATAGATAGATATTTACCCTCAGATAGATAGATAGATAGATATTGACCCTCAAATAGATAGATAGATAGATAGATAGATAGATATTGACCCTCAAATAGATAGATAGATAGATATTGACCCTCAGATAGATAGATAGATAGATAGATAGACAGACAGATAGATGCTAGCACGTTTTTAGCATTTTTTAGTACTTCACTAGGTGATGCTATCATGTGTTAGCGTAATGCTAGCACGTTTTTAGCATCTTTTAGCACTTTGCTTGGCGATGCTAACATGTGTTAGCATGATGCTAGCACGTTTTTAGCATGTTTTAACACTTCGCTAGGCGATGCTAGCATGTGTTAGCATGATGCTTAGCATGTTTTTAGCATTTTTTGCACTTCGCTAGGTGATGTTAACATGTGTTAGCATGATGCTAACACATTTTTAGCATGTTTTAACACTTCGCTAGGCGATGTTAGCATGTGTTAGCATGATGCTTAGCACGTTATTAGCATTTTTAGCACTTTGCTAGGCGATGATAGCATGTGTTAGCATGACGCTATGACGTTTTTAGCATGTCTTAGCACTTGGCTAGGCGATGCTAACATGTGTTAGCATGATTTTAGCACATTTTTAGCATTTTTTAGCACTTCGCTAGGCGATGTTAGCATGTGTTAGCATGATGCTTAGCATGTTTTTAGCATGTCTTAGCACTCGCTAGGCGATGCTTAGCAAGTGTTAGCATGATGCTATGCACGTTTTTAGCATGTCTTAACACTTCGCTAGGCGATGCTAACATGTGTTAACATGATGCTTAGCACATTTTTGCATTTTTTAGCACTTCGCTAGGCGATGCTAGCATGTGTTAGCATGATGCTAGCAAGTTTTTAGCATGTTTTAGCACTTCGCTAGGCGATGCTAGCATGTGTTAGCATGATGCTAGCATGTTTTTAGCATTTTTAGCACTTCGCTAGGTGATTTTAGCATGTGTTAACATGATGCTTAGCACGTTTTAGCATGTTTTAACACTTCGCTAGGCAATGCTAGCATTTGTTAGCTTGATGCTATCACGTTTTTAGCATTGTTTAGCACTTCGCTAGGTGATGCTAGCATGTGTTAGCATGATGCTAGCACGTTTTTAGCATGTTTTAGCACTTCGCTAGGCGATTTTAACATGATGCTAGCACATTTTTAGCCTTTTTTAGCACTTCGCGAGTCAATGCTAACATGTGTTAGCATGATGCTAGCATGTTTTTAGCATGTTTTAGCGTGTGGCTATGAAGATTTTAGGTCATTACTTTTTGGCTGCTTGATAAAAGAAATCCTCTGAGGGAGAGAGAGGGAGAGATGCAGGGCTGACAGGCCCTTTTTGTCTGTGTGTGTGAAAATGTCAGTTGAGATTTAAATTTCTGAACATTCCGCAATGTTAAGTCAATGGGAGTTTTTTCCGAGTTTGATCGTCATTTTTAGGAAAACCGTAAGTCCGATCAGTTAGAAAAGATATAGCACACTCGAGTCAGACCAGTTTGAAGTGTCTGTGCCGAGTTTGGAGTATGTGGAGTTAAAAGCTCTAGGAGGAGTAGCGTATAGAAATTTCACGCTAAGAAGAATAATAATAACTAGAAAAAAAAGTTCAGTCGAGACAAACTTTAAGTTGGCTTGTGAAAGTTTGGACCAGAAAGTTTGAAGAAGTTTAAAGTAGTTTGAAGTTTAAATTAGTTTAAATTAGTTTAAAGTTTAAAGTAGTTTATAGTTTAAATTAGTTTGTAGTTTAAATTAGTTTGAAGTATAAATTAGTTTGTAGTTTAAATTAGTTTGAAGTTTAAATTAGTTTAAAGTAGTTTATAGTTTAAATTAGTTTAGTTTAAATTTGTTTAAAGTAGTTTAAAGTTTAACTTAGTTGCTAGATAGATAGATAGATAGATAGATAGATAGATAGATAGATAGATAGATAGATAGATAGATAGATAGACAGACACTCAGATAGAGAGATAGATAGATATTTACCCTCAGATAGATAGATAGATAGATCGATAGATAGATAGACATTGACCCTCAGATAGATAGATAGATAGATAGATAGATATTGACCCTCAGATAGATAGATAGATAGATGGATGGATTGATTGATGGATGGATTGATCCTTGCTACCCTGAGTCCCAAGAACAAAGCCAGAAGTCTTTATGTTGTTCAGTTGCAGAGATATGTGATTTGTTACTCGGTTGCTAGGGTAACCCCATATGGTTGCTAGGCAGTTACCATAGTGATACTTATCAAGTCTTCTTGCCATCCTGATTGAAATAAATCAACCCAGAAGTCTCTACGATTTTCTGTTGCAGAGATATGTGATTTGTTACTCGGTTGCTAGGGTAACCCCATCTGGTTGTTAGGCAGTCACCATAGTGATACTTATCAAGTGTTCTTGACATCCTGATTGAAATGAACCAACCCAGAAGTCTCTACGATTTTCTGGTCCAGAGATATGTGAATTGTTACTCGGTTGCTAGGGTAACCCAATATGGTTGCTAGACCGTTACCATAGTGATACATATCAAGTCTCATTGACATCCTGATTGAAATAAATCAACCCAGAAGTCTCTATGATTTTCTGGTGCAGAGATATTTGATTTGTTACTCGGTTGCTAGGGTAACCCCATCTGGTTGCTAGGCAGTTACCTTAGTGATACTAATGAAGTGTCCTTGCCATCCTGATTGAAATAAGTCAATCCGGAAGTCTCTACGTTTTTCTGATGCAGAGATATGTGATTTGTTACTCGGTTGCTAAGGTAACCCCATGTGGTTGCTAGGCAGTTACCATAGTGATACTTATCAAGTCTCCTTGCCATCCTGATTGAAATAAATCAACCCAGAAGTCTCTCTGATTTTCTGGTGCAGAGATATGTGATTTGTTACTCGGTTGCTAGGCTAACCCCATCTGGTTGTTAGGCAGTCACCATAGTGATACTTATCAAGTCTTCTTGACATCCTGATTGAAATAAACCAACCCAGAAGTCTCTACGATTTTCTGGTCCAGAGATATGTGATTTGTTACTCGGTTGCTAGGGTAACCCAATGTGGTTGCTAGGCAGTTACCATAGTGATACTTGTCAAGTCTCCTTGACATCCTGATTGAAATAAATCAACCCAGAAGTCTCTACGATTATCTGGTGCAGAGATATGTGATTTGTTACTCGGTTGCTAGGGTAACCCCATCTGGTTGCTAGGCAGTTACCATAGTGATACTTATCAAGTCTCCTTGCCATCCTGATTGAAATAAATCAACCCAGAAATCTCTCTGATTTTCTGGTGCAGAGATATGTGATTTGTTACTCGGTTGCTAGGGTAACCCCATCTGGTTGTTAGGCAGTCACCATAGTGATACTTATCAAGTCTTCTTGACATCCTGATTGAAATAAACCAACCCAGAAGTCTCTACGATTTTCTGGTCCAGAGATATGTGATTTGTTACTCGGTTGCTAGGGTAACCCAATGTGGTTGCTAGGCAGTTACCATAGTGATATTTATCAAGTCTCCTTGACATCCTGATTGAAATAAATCAACCCAGAAGTCTCTACGATTATCTGGTGCAGAGATATGTGATTTGTTACTTGGTTGCTAGGGTAACCACATCTGGTTGCTAGGCAGTTACCATAGTGATACTAATGAAGTCTCTTTGCCATCCTGATTGAAATAAGTCAATCCGGAAGTCTCTACGTTTTCTGATGCAGAGATATGTGATTTGTTACTCGGTTGCTAAGGTAACCCCATGTGGTTGCTAGGCAGTTACCATAGTGATACTTATCAAGTCTCCTTGCCATCCTGATTGAAATAAATCAACCCAGAAGTCTCTCTGATTTTCTGGTGCAGAGATATGTGATTTGTTACTCGGTTGCTAGGGTAACCCCATGTGGTTGCTAGGCAGTTACCATAGTGATACTTATCAAGTCTCCTTGCCATCCTGCTTGAAATAAATGAACCCAGAAGTCTCTCTGATTTTCTGGTGCAGAGATATAGTTATTGCTAAACGGTTGCTAGGGTACTCTGTTTAGTTGCTAGGGAGTGGCTTGACAGCTGCCAATTATGAAACTCCAAAGGCTGCTTGTCAGTATGAATGATATAAACCAACTCCCATGCCTCTGTGACATTCAGAATGGAAGATATCCCTCTATGGATTTTGGTTGTTAAGGTGCTCGACAATGGTTGCTAGGGAGCGGCTAGGAAGTGTTGAGGTGATTCATGATTGGCTGTTTGCTGCCCCGAGTCAAACGAGACCACCCTTGTGTTTCTATGACACTTCTATCCGGAGATATCCCTTTGATATCTTTCATTAGAAGTCTATGGGAGTTGTTGCTAAGGTGCTTTAAATTGTTGCTAGGGCGTGGCTTGATAGCTTCACAATGATCCCGAGAGACTGATTGGTCGTCTGAGTAAAATGAGCCCGCCCCTTGTCTCTATGACACTGTGATCCAGAGCTATGTTCAATACAAAATCCCTATGCAATGAGGGAGAGAGAGGGAGAGATGCAGGGCTGACAGGCCCTTTTTGTCTGTGTGTGTTCCCAAATTAATGACTCTAATGAGCCGGTTCTTTTGACTCTACAGTGTGAAACATACAGTGTGACCAGTGTAGTCTGATTCCCAAATGAATGACTCTAATGATCCAGTTCTTTTGAATCTACAGTGTGAAACATACAGTGTGACCAGTGTAGTCTGATTCCCAAATGAATGACTCTAATGATCCAGTTCTTTTGAATCTACAGTGTGAAACATACAGTGTGACCAGTGTAGTCTGATTCCCAAATTAATGACTCTAATGAGCCAGTTCTTTTGAATCTACAATGTGAAACATACAGTGTGACCAGTGTAGTCTGATTCCCAAATTAATGACTCTAATGATCCAGTTCTTTTGAATCTACAATGTGAAACATACAGTGTGACCAGTGTAGTCTGATTCCCAAATTAATGACTCTAATGAGCCAGTTCTTTTGAATCTACAATGTGAAACATACAGTGTGACCAGTTTAGTCTGATTCCCAAATGAATGACTCTAATGAGCCAGTTCTACAGTGTAGTGTTAAAAAAGTTTAACTTAGTTGCTAGATAGATAGATAGATAGATAGATAGATAGATAGATAGATAGATAGATAGATAGATAGATAGATAGATAGATAGATAGATAGATATTTACCCTTAGATATATAGAGAGATAGATATAGATAGATAGAGAGAGAGAGATAGATATTTACCCTCAGATAGATAGATAGATAGATAGATAGATAGATAGATAGATAGATATTTAGATAGATAGATAGATATTGACCCTCAGATAGATGCTAGCACGTTTTTAGCATGTTTTAGTGTGTGGCTAGGAAGATTTTAGGTCATTACTTTTTGGCTGCTTGATAAAAGAAATCCTCTGAGGGAGAGAGAGGGAGAGATGCAGGGCTGACAGGCCCTTTTTGTCTGTGTGTGTGAAAATGTCAGTTGGAATTTGAATTTCTGAACATTCCGCAATGTTAAGTCAATGGGAGTTTTTTCCGAGTTTGATCATCATTTTTAGGAAAACCGTAAGTCCGATCAGTTAGAAAAGATATAGCACACTATTCGGGATTAGTCTGAAGGTCTGTGCCGAGTTTGGTGCCTGTAGCTTAAAAGCTCTAGGAGGAGTTAGTCTTGGTAATTTTAGTCTCAGAAGAATAATAATAACTAGAAAAAAAGTTCGTCGAGACAAACTTTAAGTTGGCTTGTGAAAGTTTGGACCAGAAAGTTTGAAGAAGTTTAAAGTAGTTTGAAGTTTAAATTAGTTTAAATTAGTTTAAAGTTTAAAGTAGTTTATAGTTTAAATTAGTTTGTAGTTTAAATTAGTTTGAAGTATAAATTAGTTTGTAGTTTAAATTAGTTTGAAGTTTAAATTAGTTTAAAGTAGTTTATAGTTTAAATTAGTTTAGTTTAAATTTGTTTAAAGTAGTTTAAAGTTTAACTTAGTTGCTAGATAGATAGATAGATAGATAGATAGATAGATAGATAGATAGATAGACAGACACTCAGATAGAGAGATAGATAGATATTTACCCTCAGATAGATAGATAGATAGATCGATAGATAGATAGACATTGACCCTCAGATAGATAGATAGATAGATAGATAGATAGATAGATATTGACCCTCAGATAGATAGATAGATAGATGGATGGATTGATTGATGGATGGATTGATCCTTGCTACCCTGAGTCCCAAGAACAAAGCCAGAAGTCTTTATGTTGTTCAGTTGCAGAGATATGTGATTTGTTACTCGGTTGCTAGGGTAACCCCATATGGTTGCTAGGCAGTTACCATAGTGATACTTATCAAGTCTTCTTGCCATCCTGATTGAAATAAATCAACCCAGAAGTCTCTACGATTTTCTGTTGCAGAGATATGTGATTTGTTACTCGGTTGCTAGGGTAACCCCATCTGGTTGTTAGGCAGTCACCATAGTGATACTTATCAAGTGTTCTTGACATCCTGATTGAAATGAACCAACCCAGAAGTCTCTACGATTTTCTGGTCCAGAGATATGTGAATTGTTACTCGGTTGCTAGGGTAACCCAATATGGTTGCTAGACCGTTACCATAGTGATACATATCAAGTCTCATTGACATCCTGATTGAAATAAATCAACCCAGAAGTCTCTATGATTTTCTGGTGCAGAGATATTTGATTTGTTACTCGGTTGCTAGGGTAACCCCATCTGGTTGCTAGGCAGTTACCTTAGTGATACTAATGAAGTGTCCTTGCCATCCTGATTGAAATAAGTCAATCCGGAAGTCTCTACGTTTTCTGATGCAGAGATATGTGATTTGTTACTCGGTTGCTAAGGTAACCCCATGTGGTTGCTAGGCAGTTACCATAGTGATACTTATCAAGTCTCCTTGCCATCCTGATTGAAATAAATCAACCCAGAAGTCTCTCTGATTTTCTGGTGCAGAGATATGTGATTTGTTACTCGGTTGCTAGGCTAACCCCATCTGGTTGTTAGGCAGTCACCATAGTGATACTTATCAAGTCTTCTTGACATCCTGATTGAAATAAACCAACCCAGAAGTCTCTACGATTTTCTGGTCCAGAGATATGTGATTTGTTACTCGGTTGCTAGGGTAACCCAATGTGGTTGCTAGGCAGTTACCATAGTGATACTTGTCAAGTCTCCTTGACATCCTGATTGAAATAAATCAACCCAGAAGTCTCTACGATTATCTGGTGCAGAGATATGTGATTTGTTACTCGGTTGCTAGGGTAACCCCATCTGGTTGCTAGGCAGTTACCATAGTGATACTTATCAAGTGTCCTTGCCATCCTGATTGAAATAAATCAACCCAGAAATCTCTCTGATTTTCTGGTGCAGAGATATGTGATTTGTTACTCGGTTGCTAGGGTAACCCCATCTGGTTGTTAGGCAGTCACCATAGTGATACTTATCAAGTCTTCTTGACATCCTGATTGAAATAAACCAACCCAGAAGTCTCTACGATTTTCTGGTCCAGAGATATGTGATTTGTTACTCGGTTGCTAGGGTAACCCAATGTGGTTGCTAGGCAGTTACCATAGTGATATTTATCAAGTCTCCTTGACATCCTGATTGAAATAAATCAACCCAGAAGTCTCTACGATTATCTGGTGCAGAGATATGTGATTTGTTACTTGGTTGCTAGGGTAACCACATCTGGTTGCTAGGCAGTTACCATAGTGATACTAATGAAGTCTCTTTGCCATCCTGATTGAAATAAGTCAATCCGGAAGTCTCTACGTTTTTCTGATGCAGAGATATGTGATTTGTTACTCGGTTGCTAAGGTAACCCCATGTGGTTGCTAGGCAGTTACCATAGTGATACTTATCAAGTCTCCTTGCCATCCTGATTGAAATAAATCAACCCAGAAGTCTCTCTGATTTTCTGGTGCAGAGATATGTGATTTGTTACTCGGTTGCTAGGGTAACCCCATGTGGTTGCTAGGCAGTTACCATAGTGATACTTATCAAGTCTCCTTGCCATCCTGCTTGAAATAAATGAACCCAGAAGTCTCTCTGATTTTCTGGTGCAGAGATATAGTTATTGCTAAGCGGTTGCTAGGGTACTCTGTTTAGTTGCTAGGGAGTGGCTTGACAGCTGCCAATTATGAAACTCCAAAGGCTGCTTGTCAGTATGAATGATATAAACCAACTCCCATGCCTCTGTGACATTCAGAATGGAAGATATCCCTCTATGGATTTTGGTTGTTAAGGTGCTCGACAATGGTTGCTAGGGAGGGGCTAGGAAGTGTTGAGGTGATTCATGATTGGCTGTTTGCTGCCCCGAGTCAAACGAGACCACCCTTGTGTTTCTATGACACTTCTATCCGGAGATATCCCTTTGATATCTTTCATTAGAAGTCTATGGGAGTTGTTGCTAAGGTGCTTTAAATTGTTGCTAGGGCGTGGCTTGATAGCTTCACAATGATCCCGAGAGACTGATTGGTCGTCTGAGTAAAATGAGCCCGCCCCTTGTCTCTATGACACTGTGATCCAGAGCTATGTTCAATACAAAATCCCTATGCAATGAGGAGAGAGAGAGGGAGAGATGCAGGGCTGACAGGCCCTTTTTGTCTGTGTGTGTTCCCAAATTAATGACTCTAATGAGCCGGTTCTTTTGACTCTACAGTGTGAAACATACAGTGTGACCAGTGTAGTCTGATTCCCAAATGAATGACTCTAATGATCCAGTTCTTTTGAATCTACAGTGTGAAACATACAGTGTGACCAGTGTAGTCTGATTCCCAAATGAATGACTCTAATGATCCAGTTCTTTTGAATCTACAGTGTGAAACATACAGTGTGACCAGTGTAGTCTGATTCCCAAATTAATGACTCTAATGAGCCAGTTCTTTTGAATCTACAATGTGAAACATACAGTGTGACCAGTGTAGTCTGATTCCCAAATTAATGACTCTAATGATCCAGTTCTTTTGAATCTACAATGTGAAACATACAGTGTGACCAGTGTAGTCTGATTCCCAAATTAATGACTCTAATGAGCCAGTTCTTTTGAATCTACAATGTGAAACATACAGTGTGACCAGTTTAGTCTGATTCCCAAATGAATGACTCTAATGAGCCAGTTCTACAGTGTAGTGTTAAAAAAGTTTAACTTAGTTGCTAGATAGATAGATAGATAGATAGATAGATAGATAGATAGATAGATAGATAGATAGATAGATAGATAGATAGATAGATATTTACCCTTAGATATATAGAGAGATAGATAGATAGATAGATAGATAGATAGATAGATAGATAGATAGATAGATAGATAGATAGATAGATAGATAGACAGATAGATAGATAGATAGATAGATAGATATTTAGATAGATAGATAGATATTGACCCTCAGATAGATGCTAGCACGTTTTTAGCATGTTTTAGTGTGTGGCTAGGAAGATTTTAGGTCATTACTTTTTGGTTGCTTGATAAAAGAAATCCTCTGAGGGAGAGAGAGAGGGAGAGATGCAGGGCTGACAGGCCCTTTTTGTCTGTGTGTGTGAAAATGTCAGTTGGAATTTGAATTTCTGAACATTCCGCAATGTTAAGTCAATGGGAGTTTTTTCCGAGTTTGATCATCATTTTTAGGAAAACCGTAAGTCCGATCAGTTAGAAAAGATATAGCACACTATTCGGGATTAGTCTGAAGGTCTGTGCCGAGTTTGGTGCCTGTAGCTTAAAAGCTCTAGGAGGAGTTAGTCTTGGTAATTTTAGTCTCAGAAGAATAATAATAATAATAATAATAATAATAAGTTTAAATAGGATTTCAGTAAGTTGGCTCTCACAAGCCAACTTAATAACTAGAAAAAGTTCGTCGAGACAAACTTTAAGTTGGCTTGTGAAAGTTTGGACCAGAAAGTTTGAAGTTTAAAGTAGTTTGAAGTTTAAATTAGTTTATAGTTTAAATTAGTCTAAAGTTTAAATTAGTTTGAATTTTAAAGTAGTTTGAAGTTTAAAGTAGTTTATAGTTTAAATTAGTTTAAAGTTTAAAGTAGTTTGAAGTTTAAAGTAGTTTGAAGTTTAAAGTAGTTTATAGTTTAAATGAGTTTAAAGTTTAAATTAGTTTAAAGTTTAAAGTAGTTTGTAGTTTAAAGTAGTTAAAAGTTTAACTTAGTTGCTAGATAGATAGACAGATAGATAGACACTCAGATAGATAGATAGAGAGATAGATAGATATTTACCCTCAGATAGATAGATAGATAGATATTGACCCTCAAATAGATAGATAGATAGATATTGACCCTCAAATAGATAGATAGATAGATATTGACCCTCAGATAGATAGATAGATAGATAGACAGACAGATAGATGCTAGCACGTTTTTAGCATGTTTTAGCACTTCGCTAGGCGATGCTAGCATGTGTTAGCATGATGCTAGCACGTTTTTAGCATGTTTTAGCACTTCGCTAGGCGATGCTAGCATGTGTTAGCATGATGCTAGCACGTTTTTAGCATGTTTTAGCACTTCGCTAGGCGATGCTAGCATGTGTTAGCATGATGCTAACACGTTTTTAGCATGTTTTAGCACTTCGCTAGGCGATGCTAGCATGTGTTAGCATGATGCTAGCACGTTTTTAGCACTGCGCTAGGCGATGCTAGCATGTGTTAGCATGATGCTAGCACGTTTTTAGCATGTTTTAGCACTTCGCTAGGCGATGCTAGCATGTGTTAGCATGATGCTAGCACGTTTTTAGCATGTTTTAGCACTTCGCTAGGCGATGCTAGCATGTGTTACCAGTGTAGACTGATTCCCAAACAAATGACTCTAATGAGCCGGTTCTTTTGAATCTACAGTATGAAACATACAGTGTGACCAGTGTAGTTTGATTACAACATTAATGACTCTAATGAAAAAAAAGTTCGTCGAGACAAACTTTAAGTTGGCTTGTGAAAGTTTGGACCAGAAAGTTTGAAGTTTAAAGTAGTTTGAATTTTAAATTTGTTTATAGTTTAAATTAGTTTGAAGTTTAAATTAGTTTGTAGTTTAAATTAGTTTAAAGTAGTTTAAAGTTTAACTTATTTGCTAGATAGATAGATAGATAGATAGACAGACAGACACTCAGATAGATAGAGAGATAGATAGATAGATATTTACCCTCAGATAGATAGATAGATAGATAGACATTGACCCTCAGATAGATAGATAGACAACAGACAGACAGAGAGACAGATAGATAGATAGATAGATAGATAGATAGATAGATAGATAGATAGATAGATAGATAGATAGATAGATAGATAGATAGATAGATATTGACCCTCAGATAGATAGATAGATAGATAGATAGATAGATAGATAGATAGATAGATAGATAGATAGATAGATAGATAGATAGATAGATAGATGGATGGATGGATGGATGGATGGATGGATGGATGGATTGATTGATTGATCCTTGCTACCCTGAGTCCCATGAACAAAGCCAGAAGTCTTTATGTTGTTCTGTTGCAGAGATATGCGATTTGTTACTCGGTTGCTAGGGTAACCCCATCTGGTTGTTAGGCAGTCACCATAGTGATACTTATCAAGTCTTCTTGCCATCCTGATTGAAATAAATCAACCCAGACGTCTCTACGATTTTCTGTTGCAGAGATATGTGATTTGTTACTCGGTTGCTAGGGTAACCCCATCTGGTTGTTAGGCAGTCACCATAGTGATACTTATCAAGTGTTCTTGACATCCTGATTGAAATGAACCAACCCAGAAGTCTCTACGATTTTCTGGTCCAGAGATATGTGAATTGTTACTCGGTTGCTAGGGTAACCCAATATGGTTGCTAGACCGTTACCATAGTGATACATATCAAGTCTCATTGACATCCTGATTGAAATAAATCAACCCAGAAGTCTCTATGATTTTCTGGTGCAGAGATATTTGATTTGTTACTCGGTTGCTAGGGTAACCCCATCTGGTTGCTAGGCAGTTACCTTAGTGATACTAATGAAGTGTCCTTGCCATCCTGATTGAAATAAGTCAATCCGGAAGTCTCTACGTTTTTCTGATGCAGAGATATGTGATTTGTTACTCGGTTGCTAAGGTAACCCCATGTGGTTGCTAGGCAGTTACCATAGTGATACTTATCAAGTCTCCTTGCCATCCTGATTGAAATAAATCAACCCAGAAGTCTCTCTGATTTTCTGGTGCAGAGATATGTGATTTGTTACTCGGTTGCTAGGCTAACCCCATCTGGTTGTTAGGCAGTCACCATAGTGATACTTATCAAGTCTTCTTGACATCCTGATTGAAATAAACCAACCCAGAAGTCTCTACGATTTTCTGGTCCAGAGATATGTGATTTGTTACTCGGTTGCTAGGGTAACCCAATGTGGTTGCTAGGCAGTTACCATAGTGATACTTGTCAAGTCTCCTTGACATCCTGATTGAAATAAATCAACCCAGAAGTCTCTACGATTATCTGGTGCAGAGATATGTGATTTGTTACTCGGTTGCTAGGGTAACCCCATCTGGTTGCTAGGCAGTTACCATAGTGATACTTATCAAGTCTCCTTGCCATCCTGATTGAAATAAATCAACCCAGAAATCTCTCTGATTTTCTGGTGCAGAGATATGTGATTTGTTACTCGGTTGCTAGGGTAACCCCATCTGGTGGTTAGGCAGTCACCATAGTGATACTTATCAAGTCTTCTTGACATCCTGATTGAAATAAACCAACCCAGAAGTCTCTACGATTTTCTGGTCCAGAGATATGTGATTTGTTACTCGGTTGCTAGGGTAACCCAATGTGGTTGCTAGGCAGTTACCATAGTGATATTTATCAAGTCTCCTTGACATCCTGATTGAAATAAATCAACCCAGAAGTCTCTACGATTATCTGGTGCAGAGATATGTGATTTGTTACTTGGTTGCTAGGGTAACCACATCTGGTTGCTAGGCAGTTACCATAGTGATACTAATGAAGTCTCTTTGCCATCCTGATTGAAATAAGTCAATCCGGAAGTCTCTACGTTTTTCTGATGCAGAGATATGTGATTTGTTACTCGGTTGCTAAGGTAACCCCATGTGGTTGCTAGGCAGTTACCATAGTGATACTTATCAAGTCTCCTTGCCATCCTGATTGAAATAAATCAACCCAGAAGTCTCTCTGATTTTCTGGTGCAGAGATATGTGATTTGTTACTCGGTTGCTAGGGTAACCCCATGTGGTTGCTAGGCAGTTACCATAGTGATACTTATCAAGTCTCCTTGCCATCCTGCTTGAAATAAATGAACCCAGAAGTCTCTCTGATTTTCTGGTGCAGAGATATAGTTATTGCTAAACGGTTGCTAGGGTACTCTGTTTAGTTGCTAGGGAGTGGCTTGACAGCTGCCAATTATGAAACTCCAAAGGCTGCTTGTCAGTATGAATGATATAAACCAACTCCCATGCCTCTGTGACATTCAGAATGGAAGATATCCCTCTATGGATTTTGGTTGTTAAGGTGCTCGACAATGGTTGCTAGGGAGGGGCTAGGAAGTGTTGAGGTGATTCATGATTGGCTGTTTGCTGCCCCGAGTCAAACGAGACCACCCTTGTGTTTCTATGACACTTCTATCCGGAGATATCCCTTTGATATCTTTCATTAGAAGTCTATGGGAGTTGTTGCTAAGGTGCTTTAAATTGTTGCTAGGGCGTGGCTTGATAGCTTCACAATGATCCCGAGAGACTGATTGGTCGTCTGAGTAAAATGAGCCCGCCCCTTGTCTCTATGACACTGTGATCCAGAGCTATGTTCAATACAAAATCCCTATGCAATGAGGGAGAGAGAGAGGGAGAGATGCAGGGCTGACAGGCCCTTTTTGTCTGTGTGTGTTCCCAAATTAATGACTCTAATGAGCCGGTTCTTTTGACTCTACAGTGTGAAACATACAGTGTGACCAGTGTAGTCTGATTCCCAAATGAATGACTCTAATGATCCAGTTCTTTTGAATCTACAGTGTGAAACATACAGTGTGACCAGTGTAGTCTGATTCCCAAATGAATGACTCTAATGATCCAGTTCTTTTGAATCTACAGTGTGAAACATACAGTGTGACCAGTGTAGTCTGATTCCCAAATTAATGACTCTAATGAGCCAGTTCTTTTGAATCTACAATGTGAAACATACAGTGTGACCAGTGTAGTCTGATTCCCAAATTAATGACTCTAATGATCCAGTTCTTTTGAATCTACAATGTGAAACATACAGTGTGACCAGTGTAGTCTGATTCCCAAATTAATGACTCTAATGAGCCAGTTCTTTTGAATCTACAATGTGAAACATACAGTGTGACCAGTTTAGTCTGATTCCCAAATGAATGACTCTAATGAGCCAGTTCTACAGTGTAGTGTTAAAAAAGTTTAACTTAGTTGCTAGATAGATAGATAGATAGATAGATAGATAGATAGATAGATAGATAGATAGATAGATAGATAGATAGATAGATAGATAGATAGATAGATAGATATTTACCCTTAGATATATAGAGAGATAGATATAGATAGATAGAGAGAGAGAGATAGATATTTACCCTCAGATAGATAGATAGATAGATAGATAGATAGATAGATAGATAGATAGATAGATAGATAGATAGATAGATAGATAGATATTTAGATAGATAGATAGATATTGACCCTCAGATAGATGCTAGCACGTTTTTAGCATGTTTTAGTGTGTGGCTAGGAAGATTTTAGGTCATTACTTTTTGGCTGCTTGATAAAAGAAATCCTCTGAGGGAGAGAGAGAGGGAGAGATGCAGGGCTGACAGGCCCTTTTTGTCTGTGTGTGTGAAAATGTCAGTTGGAATTTGAATTTCTGAACATTCCACAATGTTAAGTCAATGGGAGTTTTTTCGAGTTTGATCATCATTTTAGGAAAACCGTAAGTCCGATCAGTTAGAAAAGATATAGCACACTATTCGGGATTAGTCTGAAGGTCTGTGCCGAGTTTGGTGCCTGTAGCTTAAAAGCTCTAGGAGGAGTTAGTCTTGGTAATTTTAGTCTCAGAAGAATAATAATAATAATAATAATAATAATAAGTTTAAATAGGATTTCAGTAAGTTGGCTCTCACAAGCCAACTTAATAATAATAATAATAAGTTTAAATAGGATTTCAGTAAGTTGGCTCTCACAAGCCAACTTAATAATAAGTTTAAATAGGATTTCAGTAAGTTGGCTCTCACAAGCCAACTTAACTAGATAGGTACATTTCCTGAAGAAAATGTGAGTGGTGCTTGCCGTGGCAAAACTCGTCAAACAGCATGCTGTAACTCGAAAAGAACAAAAATCACGGTCGTAAATAAATCAACCCGGAATTCTGTACGATTTTCTGGTGCAGAAATATGTGATTTGTTACTCGGTTGCTAGGGTAAGCCCGTGTGGTTGCTATGCAGTTACCAAGGTAATACAATACGCGGCTCCTTTCCATCCCGAGCGAAATAAGTCAACCCGGAAGTCTCTACGTTTTTCCGATGCAGAGATATGTGATTTGTTACTCTGTTGCTAGGGTAACCCCATGTGGTTGATAGGCAGTTACCGTAGTGATACTTATGAAGTGTCCTTGCCATCCTGATTGGAATAAATCAACCCAGAAGTCTCTCTGATTTTCTGGTGCAGAGATATAGTTGTAGCTAAACGGTTGCTAGGGTACTCTGTTTAGTTGCTAGCGAGTGGCTTGGCAGCTGCCAATCGTGAAACTTCAAAGGCTGCTTGTCAGTATGAGTGATATAAACCAACTCCCATGCCTCTGTGACATTCAGAATCGAAGATATGCCTCTATGGATTTTGGTTGCTAAGGTGCTCGACAATGGTTGCTAGGGAGGGGCTAGGAAGTGTTGAGGTGATTCATGATTGGCTGTTTGCTGCGCCAAGTGAAACGAGACCACCCTTGTGTTTCTATGATGCTTCTGTCCGGAGATATCCCTTTGATGTCTTTCATTAGAAGTCTATGGGACTTGTTGCTAAGGTGCTTTAAATTGTTGTTAGGGCGTGGCTTGATAGCTTCACAATGATCCCGAGAGACTGATTGGTCGTCTGAGTAAAATGAGCCCACCCCCTTGTCTCTACGACACTGTGATCCAGAGCTATGTTCAATACAAAATCCCTATTTCATGGTCCGTCCTACACCATTGTAAGTCAATGGGGGCAACTTTGAGCTGCTCCTGCCCCCAGGGGTGCAACTTTTACCCCATATTGAGGCATGCTCTTACAGAGCCTGCCAGCCTCTTCAAATGTAGCAAATCACACGTTTCTGCGAAATCCTCGCTCGGAGCTGTGATGCGTCAAAGTTTCTCGCAATGTTAAGTCTATGGGATTTTGCGGCTGCTTTTTGCCCCTGGGGCAAATACCGTACTCCGATCAGCTACACACGTGTCCTCAATAGGCCGTTCGATTTGATACCTCATTCGGTGGGTCTCACTAAGCGGTCGCGGGACGAGTTAGGTGCCGAACTTTTGTACGGAGATATAAAAATAAAAATAAAAATAAAAATAAAAATAATAAGTATGTGAGATTACAATAGTGATGCTTTGCAAGCACCACTAATAAGTATGTGAGATTACAATAGTGATGCTTTGCAAGCACCACTAATAAGTTTAAGTAGGATTTCAGTAAGTTGGCTCTCACAAGCCAACTTAATAAGTTTAAGTAGGATTTCAGTAAGTTGGCTCTCACAAGCCAACTTAATTAAAAAGGAAAACACAAGGGGACCAGATTTCGACACAACCCCTTATGTTTCCCTGGTTAGTGTTCCCCCATTGCCATTAAACATTAAACATTGGGGGTGACAGACTTCAACACTAACCTAAGGGGAAACATAGGGGAATAGACTTTGACAGTGTAGTGGGCTGGAAATTATATCCAAAAAAGAAAATTTGTAATATGGGAGGAACAGTCTGTTCCCCCTATGTTTAATGGGACTATGGGAAAAACTAACCAGGTAAACATAGGGGGAACAGACTTCGAAAAGGGGAAACTTAAGGGGAACAGATTTCGACACAACCCCCTATGTTTCCCTGGTTAGTGTTCCCCCATTGCCATTAAACATTGGGGGTGACAGACTTCAACACTAACATAAGGGGAAACATAGGGGGAATAGACTTTGACAGCACCGTTAAAAATGTAATATGGGAGGAACAGTCTGTTCCCCCTATGTTTAATGGCACTATGAGAAACACTAACCAGGTAAACATAGGTGGAACAGACTTAAACAAAGGGGAAACAGAATTAAAAAATGGGGAAACATAGGGGGAACATACTTCAAGACTAACCTAAGGGGGGAAACAGTCTGTTCCAACTATTGTTAATGGCATTAAGGGAAACTGTAACCATCGAAAACATCGGGGAAACAGACTTCGACAAAAGGGAAACAGGTTTCGACAAAGGGGAAAAATAGGGAGAACAGACGTACAAAAAAGGGGAAACATAGGGGGAAAGAACTCTGACAAAGGAGAAACAGACTTCGAAAATGGGGAAACATAGGGGGAACAGAATTTGAAAAAAGGGAAACACAGGGGGAACAGACTTCAACAAAGGGGAAACGTAGAGGGAACAAACATCGACAAAGGGGAAACATTGGAGAACAGATTTCAACACAACCCCATATGTTTCCCTGGATAGTGTTCCCCATATTGCCATTAAACCTGGGGGGTAACAGACTTCAACACTAACCTAAGGGGAAACATAGAGGGAACAGATTTCGACAGCACCATTAAAAATGAAACACAGGGGGGAAAGTCTGTTCCCCTTATGTTTAATGACACTAATGGAAACACTAACCAGGGAAACATAGGGGGAAAAAAGACTTTGACAACGGGTAAATAGATTTCGAAAAAAGGGGAAACCTAGGCTGAACAGACTTCGACCAAGTTAAAACTGAAATCAAAAAAGGGAAACATAGGGGGAACAGACTTCGACAAAGGGGAAACGTAGGGCCGACAAACGTTGACTAAGGGGAAATGTAGAGAAAACAGACTTCGACAAAGGGGAAACATTGGGGAACAGATTTCAACACAACCCCCTATGTTTCCCTGGTTAGTGTTCCCCAAATTAACATTAAACATAGGGGGTAACAGACTTCGACAGCACTGTTAAAAATTAGGTAGAGAAACAGTCTGTTGCCCTTATGTTTAATGGCACTAAGAGAAACACAGGGGAAACGGACTTAAACAAAGGGGAATCAGAATTTGAAAAGGGGAAACAGAATTTGAAAAGGGGAAACAGAATTTGAAAATGGAAAACATAGGGGGAACAGACTTCGACATAGGGGGAACAGACTTAAAAAAAGAGGAAATAGAATTCGAAACAGGGGAAACATAGGGGGAACAAATTTCGACACCATCCTCTCGGTTTCCCATGGTTCGTGTTCCCCATATTGCCATTAAACATTTAACGTTAAGGGGTAACAGACTTCAAGACTAACCTAAGGGGAAAAACAGGGGAAACAGACTTCGACATCACAGTTAAAAATTAAAAATAGGGGAAGAGTCTGTCATTTAATTGTTTAAATTATTAATTTGTTTAAAAATGGCAGAATATCCCTTCCATCTGTTGCCTCTGTACAACGGGCAATTTACAGTCAGCAACTGAATATAGACACAATTCAACCTAAGGGTGTTTGCAGGAACCTCCATCTTCAATTTCTCCGCGAGTGGCTAAAAGTACAAATGAAACTGTAGACTGGCCGATCGCTCTCACCACGGCCACGCCTAGAACCTGGCACTTCCAGCTGGAGCACCTTTTGTGTTTTTTTTTTTATTTAATGAAGTCTCATTGACTGTTTTCCCTCTGCTTTGGGTCCTGTTTCCCCAGCACCCTGACTGAAACAAATTTAAATAATATACCATTACTTGAGGGACAGCAATAGCCTATATACTGTAGCAGAGACACTGAGAACTCAGTTTTAGGGAAAGATGTAAAGTAACATGATTGCTGATATCCTACACTTCTGACATTTAAAAAATAACTCTTGGCTCTTTATATTCACCATGAACTATTCTAGTTCTGATGTCTTCACTGGAACAAGACCGGGTGAATATCTGTAACATGGTTTCTATTCAGCAAGAAAGACAAACTTACACATTCTTTTAGAAACATCAGGAATATAAATTGTTGGTCCAAATCCAGTTAAAAAAATACAAGCCAATTTAAATGACCAAAACCCACCAAATTACATCTGTGATGGTTGAGTTACTGTTTTGTTTTGCAGTATGTCAGTTCTTTAGTCTCATTTAGTGCTGGTGCCATAAAAACAAAAACCATCCGCTGTCATGTGAAACCTTTTGTGTTAGAGATTTTATGGGAGTTTTAAATCACAGTAATATGAATAGGAGCATTAAAGCCTTGACAATGTAGCTGATCAGATATTCACCATATAATGATATCAGCAGAAAACTGAGCCTATGTATAAAAATACAGGGAAACTGTGTGGAGATATTTTGTCTTTGTGAGTGGACTAACTTATACAAAGTAACTGTGAAGCCAGAAGCAGTAAAGAAGTCCAAACAATCAACTTTTACTGCCTTTGACTGAGCGTAGGCACATTGAAAACAAGATGTATTCAAGCAACACATATATTTGTGGTGACACTGCACTCTCCATAGGTTATTTTATGAGCTGGCTGTCACCAGTATTGTAAAGTGTGAAGTTCTCTCAGATACAATAGGCCAAATATGTGCCTTTTAACACACAAAAGCATATTTTTGTGCCTGCCCAGCACATACATATACACTTGATATGTGTATACATTAAAGGAAAAATTGTATTTCAGTCATCACTCACTGCATTATCCAATACTACATGTGATCCTTATCTGCTTCAAGACCCTCCTAAACCTTACCCTACTCACAAACATTTACCTTATCAAAGAGTGCCCCCTGCAGAACCAAAGCTCAGTACCCTAATAAAACAAAACATTTTAGCTCAGATGGAGATATATAAATAGGTGTATCACAGACCAGGCCAGTGCTCAGTGGCCCTTGATTATAGGGGCCTGGGGGCTCAGGGCTGTAAGGTCTGGCAGCCCATCAAATTGTGTTAATATACGCTTGAATATGTGGCCCCCCCAGCTTTCAGCTTATACAAGACCCCCTCAATAGTGTCCTGTGACCATGAGGGACATGAGGTCCCACTTATAGGACCCTTTTGCCTTTGTTTCTAATTGAAATTATTTTTGAGCCACTCTTTAAAATCAAGAAATTTCTTTCATATAGGCTTAACAGGGTTAAGCTTTGTGCTTTGTATGAAAAGTGCTGTCTCACAAAAATATTTATTATACTATTCATTGCTAAAACTGCATTTCTCCACAATATTACAAAAATAACTGGGTTTAGATGTTGGTTTAACAAAACCTTGTCTGAAAGTTTGTAGTTTTAAATGCTTGAAATGTTACAGGTCTTGCAGTAAGAGAAAGAAAGAGAGCATATTAAAGCAGATTAAATACCTTGTGTGTAAATTTTGACAGATTATCACTGTAAAAATGAACAAGCTGATTCAACTTAAAATCATTTATAACCTGGCAGCCTTAAAATGTTGAGTTAGGCAAGCTTAGAAACTTAAGTTCCTTAAACTTAGAATAAATAGTTGGGGTGACAAATGTGAAGCTGATGAATTAGTCTGATCAACTTTATACTTTAAGTTTATTCAAGAAGTTTAGTTTCACCAACAATACATTTAAAGTCATACAAATCTAAATCCCAGTTGTGACAACATAAAATGACAAGTAAAACCAACAAACTTGTATTGCTATCTTGAGTTGTACAAACATGAAAATAAAAGTTGTTGAAACTAGCATTTCGTTGAATCAATTTATAATTATAGTTGTGCAAACATAAGAATAAATATTGACAAAACTAAGTATCTTGTTGAATTAAATTATCTTTTTAAGGCAGCCAGGTTACTTTTTCAAGAATAGTTCATCTTGCTAGCAATGTCAAGCTCATTTAAAAAATGTAACTGTGTAATTTGCCCACACAACTGAAGTTTCTGTTTTCTAACAGTACATAAAAATGATTCATCAACATCAAAGAACATTCCGAATGCTATTTTATTCCATTTCAACGGACTGTGGCCTCTTTGGTATGAATCTACTCAGTATTAAAACACTACCATGAGGAATAGCTGAATATGACAAATTTTACCTATTAACATGTTTCTCAAGACAGCTTTAGTAGGCTACTACCATACAACAACTGTAAAAAACAGGAATTGTGAAATATAACATTTTACAGCTTAACTTGAAGTGCTGTAGTTAAATTGTACAAACTTTTAAGTAACAGATTCTCTTAACCTAAAACATTATGATATTCTATATTACAATTTTACATACTAATACATACTTTTTTGTGAAACAACGGAAACAGTAATGGATTCAATTAACTTGGCCAACTTGCCACTATTGAAGCATCTTGTTTCGTAGTCCATTAACTTCTGCAGACGAATTGCCACTGACTATGCCCATTAGTTTCGTGTCTCCTTCAACAAAAATCTATTACAAAAAGAAAGGTGATTTGGGCATGCAGTTCCCTATATAGCCAATAGGGACAACGAATGGTTGTGAAAGTTTCACAATGTACTCCTCTATTGAATTATGTTAGTTTCGTGTCTCTATCTCCTTCAACAAAAAAACTATAACAAGAAGAAGGTTTATATTGGACTTGCAGTTCACACATTAAGCTAATAATAATACAAAATAAAAAAAGAATTGCACTTTCACGACGGTCCCTTACTTACCTCTGCGACAGGAGGACGGATAGCCTAAAGGTACGTACACACTGCCAGCGACATCGCGCGCGACAGCGACTCAATACCATTCATTTTCAATGCGAGCACAGCGACTTCCGGCGATACGAGCTGTCGCGACCGTTGGCGCTAGATGTGGGCGTGTCCAGCGACGCGACAAAGCTGAGAAAAGTTCAACTTTGGAGCGACTAACGGAAGCGACAGCCAATAGGAGAGACGACGGGAGAGCTCACGTGATCCTTCTCTCTTTCTCTCAGCTCCTGCAGTAACGGAAAGATGGATGAAAGGCTAATTCTTGCTGTTAGAAATGTTCCAGTGCTCTATGATATGTCTCTTCCCACGTACAAGGACATTTTAAAGAAAAATACTGCGTGGAAAGGTGTATCTGAGATCGCGGGGATTTTATGGACCCATACAGACCGACATTTGCATTTTCGCCGCAGATAAACAGCCGCTCTGGCAAACAGCACGCCTTGTTTCTCATTCATCTTTGATATAAAGCATTTTATGTACTGATTCCATTTATATTTAGTGTTTTCCCTACAAAATGTTTGTTTTTAGTGGCAAGAAAAGAGATTCGCTGTCAACAGCAATGGAATGACATCCGTGAATGTCATTTATAAACGTTACTAGGCAACCAGTAGTGGGAACACCCACTAGCGACTTCACCGCCAGCCACTGGCGACCTGCAGCGATAAAGTCGCTGGCAGTGTGTACGTAGCTTAACTCACATTGCGACGGCTTTTACAGGCAAATGCTCATATTATTTTCCAAAATAGTTACTGTAAAACATGGAAAGCTAATAATATTCTCCACGCTTGTTTTTATTATTTTCACTCGATTTTATGAGCATTTAACTGCAAAAGCCGTCGCGATGAGTACCCGGTTGAAACACATTCTTTTGCAGGTTTCAAAAAACCTCGCTACCGTGCCGCAGAAGCGCACACCGTATTTCTTTATTAAAATGGACAACTTCAGCGCAACACCCTTACAGAAAAAACACATGAATTTCACGTTATCACAGGTTTTCCACATGTGCCCACGTGTGAACAACATGTGACCACATGTGAGCCATGTTTCACCACATGTGAACAACATGTCATCACATGTGACCACATATGAACAACATGTCACCACATGTGAGCAATGTTTCACCACATGTGAACAACATGTCACCACATGTGAGCAATGTTTCATCACATGTGAACATAATGGAGCACGTGGCACATGTGGAAAACATGTTACTATAGGTAATAATCTGGAGCTCATGTGAAATATATTTGCACGTTGTAATAGGTTTTAACATGTGAATTATGTTACTTACCACATTACAAATACTGTAAATTTTTAGCTTCATTGTAATGGAAAGTTCAGATAATTTTACTGACTCATAACATTTTAATTTTGAACGAGATTCAAAAGATCTATGTTAATGGGCAAATCCCCAAACTCATCAACTTCCAGATCTGCTGGCTCTTTTCATTGAAATGATCATCGAATGGAAAGCTTCTTTCCAATGTCTTTTTATTTGGTAATTTCATGGAACATCGTTCAACTAGCAAGGGTGTGGCTATGACAATCTTGTCAAACATATAACATGAAAAACAACATGACAGTGGATGGTTTTTGTTTTTATGGCACCAGCATGAGACTAAAGAACTGACATACTGTAAAACAGGGCCGGATTCAGCCAGCCCCACTAGGGGGTGCAGGTAGAATATCAGGGGGGGCAAGTCATTTAACGGAACATTTAAATTTGACAAATATAGTGATTTGATTTATATTGTGATATATATCGATATGGCCAGAAATGAAAAAATATATTGTGAAATGAAAAAATCCTATATCGCCCAGCTCTAATCTATCAGCTCCTTTGATCCATTTGATTTGTCTTATAGGTTTTATGTTGGATGCCCTTCCTGACACTACCCTCTGCATTTACCCGGGCTTGGGACCGGCACAAATAGGACACTGGCTTGTGCCCTGTTGAGGCTGCATTTATCTTTTTTTTTTTTTATCTGTCTGTCTTCCTGTCTGCCTTGTCTGTCTGTCTGTCCTTTCATTTTTTATTTCAATCTTTTTTATTTCTTTTTTGGGTTTTTTTTTTGTTTTCATTTCTTTAGCTCTGTACACAGCATGGCTTATATCAGTCATTATAGCATCAGTCGTCTGCTTTTCTGTGCAAAAGTCCTAACAAATGCGTCCATATCTAGACCTGTTGTTATAGCCTTCTCGTGAGCCAGAATAACTAAATTTCTTTTTCTCTCATGTAGCATAGTGCGATGTAGCATAGTGCGGCGGAAGGGGGTAAGAACACCAGACAAAGTGGAGAAAGAGCTCTCGCATGATGCAGATGATATTCCAATCACAAGTGAGGTCACATACATGCGATGGAGCTGAGGAAAGGCATTCTTATACCTGTGTAGATATGTGCAAATGGTGGAGAGGTCTACAAACTCTACATTCTCATCATCATTAGTCTTTTTGAATTCTTTTTCCAACATTATTTTTGCGACAAGAATCTCATTGGAAAGTTTGTCACTGTCACTTTTGCCATTTTTTGCAGAGGACTTAACATGGCAACATCCAGAAAAGAGGGAGATTGTGGTTGAAGGCAATTAACTGCTTTCATGAGATCCAGATTGCTTTTGGAGAATCTTGTCTCCATCTCTACAATGGCTGATGTCCAAAATGTTGAGAAGAGCTCTCTTCAGAGCCTGGCTAGGAGTCATGGAGTCTTCTGCATGGCCTACAGTGGACGTAACAACGCTACCTCACGAGCAGTGAGCTCATTGTTCTTTTCTTTTAGCAGCTGGTGCAGGCATGCTGGTTAGTGTCTCACTCTCCTCATCTCTCATCTGCTTCAGAGCCTGCAGAGATGCACTGACTACTTCTGAAGCACAGCACAGGTCAACAGAATGAGCCTGCAGCATAGCATTTGCAGACTTCAAGGAACCCAGAACTTTGAGGAGGAATTTTCCTATTTCAAAGAAATGATGCCTCCTTAACATCATCAACAGCCATGATGCCTCTGTACAGATATCAACAGCAGTGGCTCTGTCCTCTGTAACCTCTGACAGGATACTCAGAATAGCATCCTGATTCTCCACAAGACACTTGGTCACATCATGGTGGCTTGTCCACCTGATCTCCAACAGTCGTTTAAGGGAGGGAACATTATAGTTCTGTGACACATAATGACGGTGAAAAAAAGAGTGCAGTGATCCTGATAGATCAAAAAAGATTTTTGCACACGGCTCTCCTTGCATTGCATGGACCACGGCCAAGTGCAGCTGGTGGTTATAGCAGTGGATATAAGGAATATCCTTCCCTAACTTCTTTTGCAATAAGGCCTGAACCCCAACCCTGACCCCACTCATGACAGAAGCTCCATCATAGCACTGACTGATAATTTCAGCTGCACTATAGCCTGAGTCAGAAAGATGCTCAAGAATTTGTGTGGTAATAAATTCAGCATTTAACTGACTGAGGTCAAGCAGGCCAATCAGGTGTTCCTCTGGAATGCCTTTACAGACAAATCTAACCATGATTGACAGATTCTCCACATTACATCTGTCCCTCGTTCCGTCACTTTTGATGCAAAACCCAGCATAATCTGCTTTGTCATAATTACCTTTTATCTGATTTAATACCATTTTGGCCAGTGTTTCAATAATTTCATTTTGTATGTTGTGAGAGGTGTATTTTGCATTTGGTGGGATGTGTTTGTTAATTTCATTAAATTTGGGGTCCTTTGCCAGTGTGTAGTCAACCATTTTTAAGAACAGTCCTGCAGAGAAATCATCATCATTTGAACTTTCCACACTGCCACGAAGTGGAAGTTCATTTACTGCTAGGAACTGAACTACTTCTCCAATTGTTTTAATATAATACCTATTTTTTTCCATTTGTGTGGGCCCTATTAAATTACAAATGGTCTCCCCTGTGGCCTCTCTTTGGGACATTTCAGACCAGGCTTTTGCATTTTTTATGTGGCATTGACTTGATGCATGCTTTGAGAATCCCTTGTCCTTTTCCAATGCAGTTTTCCAATTAGTAAATCCTTGTTTTGTGAAAACCAAATCCCTATCATTGTTCCCCCCAAATTTCTGACACGGGAAACAAAAGCACACATCAAGCTTTGCTGAATATTCGAGCCATGGTCTCCCACGATACCAACCTGGGCAGAATGAGCGGGAGCTCTTGCCAAAATTACGTTTGGGGAAAACCAGACCTATGGGTTGTGACGGTGCTTCAGTGTTTAAGCCTATGTTGTATTCATCCGCAACAGCCACGGATGGGCTGGGAACGACGGGGGATTCGGTCTCTGCTGCAGCTAATGCCCTAGAAGCCTCGTTGCTGCTGCCAGTGCTAGCTTTAGCAACCAGAAATCGGCGCATACTCGACTCGTCACTCGGTGCAAATTACAAGAGAAAGCGATAGAGAGATATGGAGGGAATGAGAACACGCTTACAGAAAGAGTAACCAAATAATTTCAGTTACTGACGGCGAAGGAAACTCAAAACAGGGGCTGAGCTCAGCTGACGACAGTGTGTCTGCCTGCTCCGCTCTGCAGTGACTGACTGAGACGTGAAGCTCAGCAGGTTCACCACAAGCCGGTGAAGCGGCCACGCCCTCCCTATGCATCTACCAATCAGTAGCTACTTTGAATGAGGGATAGAGAGCAGAGAGCGCTCACTCTGACCATTTTTCTTGAAATATTTTTTAAGTTTGAGATCTTTGCATGCCATCACGTTTGGGGGGGCAGTCACGGCATTTGGGGGGGCATTGCCCCTCCTTGCCCATGCCTATATCCGGCCCCGCTGTAAAACAAAAACATAAACACGCTTTGACAAAACCGACAAGGGACGATGACGCCGCGGCCCTCCAGATGCGAACACTAAGCCTGTCAAGGTGCCATAACCGTGACATCACCGAAGGGCACACGATGGCAGATCGAGCACAGTGATAAACCAGCCAGACCCATGCACATGCACAAACCACGAAACACAATATATACAGCGGACGATGATGTCATGAATCTCCTCAGACAAAACCCAGCCTGACCGGTTGACAGAACCATGACATTACCGGAGTGTTTAGAGCGGCAACACGGGCACGGTGGTTCAGACAACTGGACACTTGCGCTTGTACGAAGGGGAACACAAAACTCAAATGCAGACTCAGAATGCTACGGTCCCGCCAGGTAGATCCTAAACCTGACAAGGTGACCCTACCGTGACAGTTTCTAGTGCTTTTGTCTCTACTACACCGAAGACATGCACGCATAAGTCTAAATATGCAAATACATGAATATGTGTGTATTTCTAATATTAAACTAAATATTAAGGTAATATAATTATAGACGACTGGAGTGCACTGGTTAATTGTCCTTGACCTTTAATGTGCTCTTGGTAAACACCGTACATTAGTTTCCTGGCGTTGAACTTTATATTTTAATTCAAATTCTGACACTTTTATTGAGTGAGCATTAAGAAAAATTTTGTAAAGTTTTTATTTGCAATTTCTCATTCACATTTGCATTTTCATTGTAAAATTGGAAGTCTTACCTCAAGATTGTTGTGAAAATTAAATGTAAAATCATCAATTGTATTTTCATTTTCAATTTGACAGGGATTATACATTGTTAAATTGAAAATTAAAATCAAATCATTTAAAAAATATATTTTTGCACATATTCTTGTGGAAAATTTTAAAAAATAAAATGGTTAATCAGGTTTTCATTTTTATCATTTTCTTAATTTGTTTAAAATTGGCAGAATATCCATTCCATATAAGACATCTGCTGCACATGTACAACGGGCAATTTACAATCAGCAAATTAATATGGACACAATTCAACCTAATGGTGTTTGCAGAAACCTCCATCTTAACTTTCTCCGCGAGTGTCTAAAAGTACAAATGAAACTCTAGACTTTGCTAAAACCCGCTCGCTCTGAGCGGCTACATTCTATATAAAGGTAAAACTTCAGAACAACATCCAGATCTGCTGGCTCTGCTCATTGAAAGGATAATCGAATGGAAAGCTTCTCTCCAGTGCCTGAAGAAACCTCCGCAAACATGATGGGCTCCATTACCATTAATGGTCCTGTTACTGCGCAAAACTTCGTTATAAATGTGACGCATAATCCTCGCTGGGAACCTGGCCGTCCCACAACTGACTGGAGCTTGAGGAGGATCGCTAAACAAATGCTTCGGTGTGTTTGCCTATTACTGCTGGATCGCATACAAAAACTCATCGAACAATGGCTTCAAACAGATTCTGACTGAAGAGCTTGAGACTTCCAAAAAGCAACAGCTGGGAGGAGTCTCCAAACCGTCATCATCCTGAGCCTTCAATCACCGGCCATCACTGAGAGGAGGAGCATTAAAGCATATTGTGTCTTTCCTTTACTGAACTGACTTGCCCGGGATATGAACAGTTTCATTGAGGTCCAGGAACATTGTGACATTGCTGGGCTACTCTGAGCTGTTGTAGTCTTGGTCAGTGCCTCTGGATCTCCAAAACCAACAACGAGGAACTCACAACACATTGTGTCGTATCCCCTGTTTTTATTGTCCACTTGCTGAACTATTCCAATATTGTGAACATGTTCATTTTTATTTGTTAATTCCATGATGCTTGAGTTTCGAGATCAGGTCTGTCAAAAGTCTTCAGTTATTTTAATTAAATATATGTATTTTTTTAATATAGACATTATAGATATTACAATTTAATTTCCTGTTAAAACATGATCTGCTGCTTTGAAACGATGTGTGTTGTGAAAGGTTCTATACAAATAAAAATGGCTTGACTTAATATACTGGGTATTTCCGAGTTTCATTGTAATAAAAAAAAAAAATACGATGTTGACAAAATAATATTACTGTGATTTTAAACCCCAATAAACTCTCTAACACAAAAAGTTTCTCAGGAACGTTGTTCAACTAGCAAGGGTGTGGCTATGACAGTCTTGTCAAACATATAACATGAAAAACAACATGACAGCGGATGGTTTTTGTTTTTATGGCACCAGCATGAGACTAAAGAACTGACATAGGCCTACTGTTAAACAAAAACAGTGACTCAACCATCACGGATGAAATTTGGTGGGTTTTGGTCGTTTAAATTGGCTTGAAAATTTTTGTTTACCGAAGATGGACCGACAATTTATATTCCTGATGTCTCTAAAAAACATGTGTAAGTTTGTCTTTCTTGCTGCACCATGTTACAGATATTCACCCTGTCTTGTTCCAGTGAAGACATCAGAACTAGAATAGGACATGGTGACTATACAGAGGCAAGACAACTATAGTAATATTTGAAATGTCAGAAGTGTAGGATATCAGCAATCATGTTACTTTACAGCTTTCCCTAAAACTGAGTTCTCAGTGCCTCTGCTACAGTATATAGGCTATTGCTGTCCCTCAAGTATTGGTATATTATTTTAATTTAATTCTGTCAGGGTGCTGGGGAAACAGGACCCAAACGCAGAGGGAAAAAGTAAATGAGTCTTTATTAAATAAAAAACACAAGAGGCGCTCCAGTGCCATCTCATACCAAGCTCAGAAGGAAGCTGCTGGGCAGGAAGGTTGTAATGATCAGCTTCAGCTGCGAGCAACACCTGCCCCTTGTTGTTTCTCTTATTTAAACCTCTGCCTTTGTCTTGTCCCTGATCATTGTTCTGTAACTGTTTCTGCTCTTATTTTCTGTACGCCAGCAACACATGAAACACATAAGTGCAAAACATACGCTTTGACAAAACCGACAAGGGACGATGATGCCGCGGCCCTCCAGACGCGAACACAAAAGTCTGTCAAGGTGCCATTACCGTGACATCACCGGAGGGCACACGGTGGCAGATCGCGCACAGTGATAAACCAGCCAGACCCATGCCCCTACACAAACCACGAAACACAATATATACAGCGGACAATGATGTCATGTTCTCCTCAGACAAAACCCAACCTGACCGGTTGACAGGACCATGACATTACCGGAGTGTGCAGAGCGGCAACACGCACACGGTGGTTCAAACATCTGGACACATGCGCTTGCACAAAGGGGAACACAAAACACAAAGGCAGACTCAAAGTGGTACGGTCCCGCCAGGTAGATCCTAAACCTGACAAGGTGGCCATACCGTGACAGTTTTTATTGCTTTTGTCTCTACTACACCGAAGACATGCACGCATAAGTCTAAATGTGCAAATACATGAAAATGTGTGTATTTCTAATATTAAACTAAATATTAAGGTAATATCATTAGACGACTGGAGTGCACAGGTCAATTGTCCTTGACCTTTAATGTGCTCTTGGTAAACCCTGTAGGCTACATTAGTTTCCTGGAGTTGAACTTTGCATTTGAATTTCAATTCTGACACTTTTATTGAGTGAGCATTAAGAAAAAGCTTTGTAAAAATATATTTGCAATTTCTCATTCACATTTGCATTTTCATTGTAAAATTGGCAGTCTTGCCTCAAGATTGCTGTTAAACTTAAATGTCAAATCATCAATTGTATTTAAATTTTTAAATTGACAGGGATTATACATTGTTATATTGAAAATTAAAATCAAATCATTTAAAAAATATATTTTTGCACATATTTTTGTGGATCATTTTTAATAATAAAAGGGTTAATCAGGTTTTCATTTTTATAATTATCTTAATTTGTTTAAAATTGGGAGAACACCAATTCCATATAAGCCATCTGCTGAACATGTAGGCCTACAACGGGCAATTTACAATCAGCAACTGAATATGGACACAATTCAACCTAATGGTGTTTGCAGAAATCTCCATCTTCACTTGCTCCGCGAGCGTCTAAAAGTACAAATGAAACTGTAGACTGGCCTCTCACTCCAAAACCCGCTCGCTCGAAACCCGCTCGCTGCGGCTATTCAAAAACATTACATAAAAATGGACTATAAAAATAAAAACTTCGGAGCAACATCCAGATCTGCTGGCTCTGCTCATTGAAAGGATAATCGAATGGAAAGCTTCTCTCCAATGCCTGAAGAAACCTCCGCAAACATGATGGGCTCCATTACCATTAATGGTCCTGTTACTGCGCAAAACTTCGTTATAAATGTGACGCTTAATCCTCGCTGGGAACCTGGCCGTCCCACAACCGACTGGAGCTTGAGGAGGATCGCTAAACAAATGCTTCGGTGTGTTTGCCTATTACTGCTGGATCGCATACAAAAACTCATCGAACAATGGCTTCAAACAGATTCTGACTGAAGAGCTTGAGACTTCCAAAAGCAACAGCTGGGAGGAGCCTCCAAACCGTCATCATCCTGAGCCTTCAATCACCGGCCATCACTGAGAGGAGGAGCATTAAAGCATATTGTGTCTTTCCTTTACTGAACTGACTTGCCCGGGATATGAACAGTTTCATTGAGGTCCAGGAACATTGTGACATTGCTGGGCTACTCTGAGCTGTTGTAGTCTTGGTCAGTGCCTCTGGATCTCCAAAACCAACAACGAGGAACTCACAACACATTGTGTCGTATCCCCTGTTTTTATTGTCCACTTGCTGAACTATTCCAATATTGTGAACATGTTCATTTTTATTTGTTAATTCCATGATGCTTGAGTTTCGAGATCAGGTCTGTCAAAAGTCTTCAGTTATTTTAATTAAATATATGTATTTTTTTAATATAGACATTATAGATATTACAATTTAATTTCCTGTTAAAACATGATCTGCTGCTTTGAAACGATGTGTGTTGTGAAAGGTTCTATACAAATAAAAATGGCTTGACTTAATATACTGGGTATTTTCGAGTTTCATTGTAATAAAAAAAAAAATACGATGTTGACAAAATAATATTACTGTGATTTTAAACCCCAATAAACTCTCTAACACAAAAAGTTTCTCAGGAACGTTGTTCAACTAGCAAGGGTGTGGCTATGACAGTCTTGTCAAACATATAACATGAAAAACAACATGACAGCGGATGGTTTTTGATTTTATGGCACCAGCATGAGACTAAAGAACTGACATAGGCCTACTGTTAAACAAAAACAGTGACTCAACCATCACGGATGAAATTTGGTGGGTTTTGGTCGTTTAAATTGGCTTGAAAATTTTTGTTTACCGAAGATGGACCGACAATTTATATTCCTGATGTCTCTAAAAACATGTGTAAGTTTGTCTTTCTTGCTGCACCATGTTACAGATATTCACCCTGTCTTGTTCCAGTGAAGACATCAGAACTAGAATAGGACTTGGTGACTATACAGAGGCAAGACAACTATAGTAATATTTGAAATGTCAGAAGTGTAGGATATCAGCAATCATGTTACTTTACAGCTTTCCCTAAAACTGAGTTCTCAATGCCTCTGCTACAGTATATAGGCTATTGCTGTCCCTCAAGTATTGGTATATTATTTTAATTTAATTCTGTCAGGGTGCTGGGGAAACAGGACCCAAACGCAGAGGGAAAAAAGTAAATGAGTCTTTATTAAATAAAAAAACACAAGAGGCGCTCCAGTGCCATCTCATACCAAGCTCAGAAGGAAGCTGCTGGGCAGGAAGGTTGTAATGATCAGCTTCAGCTGCGAGCAACACCTGCCCCTTGTTGTTTCTCTTATTTAAACCTCTGCCTTTGTCTTGTCCCTGATCATTGTTCTGTAACTGTTTCTGCTCTTATTTGCTGTACGCCAGCAACACACGAAACACATAAGTGCAAAACATACGCTTTGACAAAACCGACAAGGGACGATGATGCCGCGGCCCTCCAGACGCGAACACAAAAGTCTGTCAAGGTGCCATTACCGTGACATCACCGGAGGGCACACGGTGGCAGATCGCGCACAGTGATAAACCAGCCAGACCCACATTTGCATTTTCATTGTAAAATTGGCAGTCTTGCCTCAAGATTGCTGTTAAACTTAAATGTCAAATCATCAATTGTATTTAAATTTTTAAATTGACAGGGATTATACATTGTTATATTGAAAATTAAAATCAAATCATTTAAAAAATATATTTTTGCACATATTTTTGTGGATCATTTTTAATAATAAAAGGGTTAATCAGGTTTTCATTTTTATAATTATCTTAATTTGTTTAAAATTGGGAGAACACCAATTCCATATAAGCCATCTGCTGAACATGTAGTCCTACAACGGGCAATTTACAATCAGCAACTGAATATGGACACAATTCAACCTAATGGTGTTTGCAGAAATCTCCATCTTCACTTGCTCCGCGAGCGTCTAAAAGTACAAATGAAACTGTAGACTGGCCTCTCACTCCAAAACCCGCTCGCTCGAAACCCGCTCGCTGCGGCTATTCAAAAAACATTACATAAAAATGGACTATAAAAATAAAAACTTCGGAGCAACATCCAGATCTGCTGGCTCTGCTCATTGAAAGGATAATCGAATGGAAAGCTTCTCTCCAATGCCTGAAGAAACCTCCGCAAACATGATGGGCTCCATTACCATTAATGGTCCTGTTACTGCGCAAAACTTCGTTATAAATGTGACGCTTAATCCTCGCTGGGAACCTGGCCGTCCCACAACCGACTGGAGCTTGAGGAGGATCGCTAAACAAATGCTTCGGTGTGTTTGCCTATTACTGCTGGATCGCATACAAAAACTCATCGAACAATGGCTTCAAACAGATTCTGACTGAAGAGCTTGAGACTTCCAAAAGCAACAGCTGGGAGGAGCCTCCAAACCGTCATCATCCTGAGCCTTCAATCACCGGCCATCACTGAGAGGAGGAGCATTAAAGCATATTGTGTCTTTCCTTTACTGAACTGACTTGCCCGGGATATGAACAGTTTCATTGAGGTCCAGGAACATTGTGACATTGCTGGGCTACTCTGAGCTGTTGTAGTCTTGGTCAGTGCCTCTGGATCTCCAAAACCAACAACGAGGAACTCACAACACATTGTGTCGTATCCCCTGTTTTTATTGTCCACTTGCTGAACTATTCCAATATTGTGAACATGTTCATTTTTATTTGTTAATTCCATGATGCTTGAGTTTCGAGATCAGGTCTGTCAAAAGTCTTCAGTTATTTTAATTAAATATATGTATTTTTTAATATAGACATTATAGATATTACAATTTAATTTCCTGTTAAAACATGATCTGCTGCTTTGAAACGATGTGTGTTGTGAAAGGTTCTATACAAATAAAAATGGCTTGACTTAATATACTGGGTATTTTCGAGTTTCATTGTAATAAAAAAAAAATACGATGTTGACAAAATAATATTACTGTGATTTTAAACCCCAATAAACTCTCTAACACAAAAAGTTTCTCAGGAACGTTGTTCAACTAGCAAGGGTGTGGCTATGACAGTCTTGTCAAACATATAACATGAAAAACAACATGACAGCGGATGGTTTTTGTTTTTATGGCACCAGCATGAGACTAAAGAACTGACATAGGCCTACTGTTAAACAAAAACAGTGACTCAACCATCACGGATGAAATTTGGTGGGTTTTGGTCGTTTAAATTGGCTTGAAAATTTTTGTTTACCGAAGATGGACCGACAATTTATATTCCTGATGTCTCTAAAAACATGTGTAAGTTTGTCTTTCTTGCTGCACCATGTTACAGATATTCACCCTGTCTTGTTCCAGTGAAGACATCAGAACTAGAATAGGACATGGTGACTATACAGAGGCAAGACAACTATAGTAATATTTGAAATGTCAGAAGTGTAGGATATCAGCAATCATGTTACTTTACAGCTTTCCCTAAAACTGAGTTCTCAGTGCCTCTGCTACAGTGTATAGGCTATTGCTGTCCCTCAAGTATTGGTATATTATTTTAATTTAATTCTGTCAGGGTGCTGGGGAAACAGGACCCAAACGCAGAGGGAAAAAAGTAAATGAGTCTTTATTAAATAAAAAAACACAAGAGGCGCTCCAGTGCCATCTCATACCAAGCTCAGAAGGAAGCTGCTGGGCAGGAAGGTTGTAATGATCAGCTTCAGCTGCGAGCAACACCTGCCCCTTGTTGTTTCTCTTATTTAAACCTCTGCCTTTGTCTTGTCCCTGATCATTGTTCTGTAACTGTTTCTGCTCTTATTTGCTGTACGCCAGCAACACATGAAACACATAAGTGCAAAACATACGCTTTGACAAAACCGACAAGGGACGATGATGCCGCGGCCCTCCAGACGCGAACACAAAAGTCTGTCAAGGTGCCATTACCGTGACATCACCGGAGGGCACACGGTGGCAGATCGCGCACAGTGATAAACCAGCCAGACCCATGCCCCTACACAAACCACGAAACACAATATATACAGCGGACAATGATGTCATGTTCTCCTCAGACAAAACCCAACCTGACCGGTTGACAGGACCATGACATTACCGGAGTGTGCAGAGCGGCAACACGCACACGGTGGTTCAAACATCTGGACACATGCGCTTGCACAAAGGGGAACACAAAACACAAAGGCAGACTCAAAGTGGTACGGTCCCGCCAGGTAGATCCTAAACCTGACAAGGTGACCATACCGTGACAGTTTTTATTGCTTTTGTCTCTACTACACCGAAGACATGCACGCATAAGTCTAAATGTGCAAATACATGAAAATGTGTGTATTTCTAATATTAAACTAAATATTAAGGTAATATCATTAGACGACTGGAGTGCACAGGTCAATTGTCCTTGACCTTTAATGTGCTCTTGGTAAACCCCGTAGGCTACATTAGTTTCCTGGAGTTGAACTTTGCATTTGAATTTCAATTCTGACACTTTTATTGAGTGAGCATTAAGAAAAAGCTTTGTAAAAAATATATTTGCAATTTCTCATTCACATTTGCATTTTCATTGTAAAATTGGCAGTCTTGCCTCAAGATTGCTGTTAAACTTAAATGTCAAATCATCAATTGTATTTAAATTTTTAAATTGACAGGGATTATACATTGTTACATTGAAAATTAAAATCAAATCATTTAAAAAATATATTTTTGCACATATTTTTGTGGATCATTTTTAATAATAAAAGGGTTAATCAGGTTTTCATTTTTATAATTATCTTAATTTGTTTAAAATTGGGAGAACACCAATTCCATATAAGCCATCTGCTGAACATGTAGGCCTACAACGGGCAATTTACAATCAGCAACTGAATATGGACACAATTCAACCTAATGGTGTTTGCAGAAATCTCCATCTTCACTTGCTCCGCGAGCGTCTAAAAGTACAAATGAAACTGTAGACTGGCCTCTCACTCCAAAACCCGCTCGCTCGAAACCCGCTCGCTGCGGCTATTCAAAAAACATTACATAAAAATGGACTATAAAAATAAAAACTTCGGAGCAACATCCAGATCTGCTGGCTCTGCTCATTGAAAGGATAATCGAATGGAAAGCTTCTCTCCAATGCCTGAAGAAACCTCCGCAAACATGATGGGCTCCATTACCATTAATGGTCCTGTTACTGCGCAAAACTTCGTTATAAATGTGACGCTTAATCCTCGCTGGGAACCTGGCCGTCCCACAACCGACTGGAGCTTGAAGAGGATCGCTAAACAAATGCTTCGGTGTGTTTGCCTATTACTGCTGGATCGCATACAAAAACTCATCGAACAATGGCTTCAAACAGATTCTGACTGAAGAGCTTGAGACTTCCAAAAAGCAACAGCTGGGAGGAGCCTCCAAACCGTCATCATCCTGAGCCTTCAATCACCGGCCATCACTGAGAGGAGGAGCATTAAAGCATATTGTGTCTTTCCTTTACTGAACTGACTTGCCCGGGATATGAACAGTTTCATTGAGGTCCAGGAACATTGTGACATTGCTGGGCTACTCTGAGCTGTTGTAGTCTTGGTCAGTGCCTCTGGATCTCCAAAACCAACAACGAGGAACTCACAACACATTGTATCGTATCCCCTGTTTTTATTGTCCACTTGCTGAACTATTCCAATATTGTGAACATGTTCATTTTTATTTGTTAATTCCATGATGCTTGAGTTTCGAGATCAGGTCTGTCAAAAGTCTTCAGTTATTTTAATTAAATATATGTATTTTTTTAATATAGGCATTATAGATATTACAATTTAATTTCCTGTTAAAACATGATCTGCTGCTTTGAAACGATGTGTGTTGTGAAAGGTTCTATACAAATAAAAATGGCTTGACTTAATATACTGGGTATTTTCGAGTTTCATTGTAATAAAAAAAAAATACGATGTTGACAAAATAATATTACTGTGATTTTAAACCCCAATAAACTCTCTAACACAAAAAGTTTCTCAGGAACGTTGTTCAACTAGCAAGGGTGTGGCTATGACAGTCTTGTCAAACATATAACATGAAAAACAACATGACAGCGGATGGTTTTTGTTTTTATGGCACCAGCATGAGACTAAAGAACTGACATAGGCCTACTGTTAAACAAAAACAGTGACTCAACCATCACGGATGAAATTTGGTGGGTTTTGGTCGTTTAAATTGGCTTGAAAATTTTTGTTTACCGAAGATGGACCGACAATTTATATTCCTGATGTCTCTAAAAACATGTGTAAGTTTGTCTTTCTTGCTGCACCATGTTACAGATATTCACCCTGTCTTGTTCCAGTGAAGACATCAGAACTAGAATAGGACATGGTGACTATACAGAGGCAAGACAACTATAGTAATATTTGAAATGTCAGAAGTGTAGGATATCAGCAATCATGTTACTTTACAGCTTTCCCTAAAACTGAGTTCTCAGTGCCTCTGCTACAGTATATAGGCTATTGCTGTCCCTCAAGTATTGGTATATTATTTTAATTTAATTCTGTCAGGGTGCTGGGGAAACAGGACCCAAACGCAGAGGGAAAAAGTAAATGAGTCTTTATTAAATAAAAAAACACAAGAGGCGCTCCAGTGCCATCTCATACCAAGCTCAGAAGGAAGCTGCTGGGCAGGAAGGTTGTAATGATCAGCTTCAGCTGCGAGCAACACCTGCCCCTTGTTGTTTCTCTTATTTAAACCTCTGCCTTTGTCTTGTCCCTGATCATTGTTCTGTAACTGTTTCTGCTCTTATTTGCTGTACGCCAGCAACACATGAAACACATAAGTGCAAAACATACGCTTTGACAAAACCGACAAGGGACGATGATGCCGCGGCCCTCCAGACGCGAACACAAAAGTCTGTCAAGGTGCCATTACCGTGACATCACCGGAGGGCACACGGTGGCAGATCGCGCACAGTGATAAACCAGCCAGACCCATGCCCCTACACAAACCACGAAACACAATATATACAGCGGACAATGATGTCATGTTCTCCTCAGACAAAACCCAACCTGACCGGTTGACAGGACCATGACATTACCGGAGTGTGCAGAGCGGCAACACGCACACGGTGGTTCAAACATCTGGACACATGCGCTTGCACAAAGGGGAACACAAAACACAAAGGCAGACTCAAAGTGGTACGGTCCCGCCAGGTAGATCCTAAACCTGACAAGGTGACCATACCGTGACAGTTTTTATTGCTTTTGTCTCTACTACACCGAAGACATGCACGCATAAGTCTAAATGTGCAAATACATGAAAATGTGTGTATTTCTAATATTAAACTAAATATTAAGGTAATATCATTAGACGACTGGAGTGCACAGGTCAATTGTCCTTGACCTTTAATGTGCTCTTGGTAAACCCCGTAGGCTACATTAGTTTCCTGGAGTTGAACTTTGCATTTGAATTTCAATTCTGACACTTTTATTGAGTGAGCATTAAGAAAAAGCTTTGTAAAAATATATTTGCAATTTCTCATTCACATTTGCATTTTCATTGTAAAATTGGCAGTCTTGCCTCAAGATTGCTGTTAAACTTAAATGTCAAATCATCAATTGTATTTAAATTTTTAAATTGACAGGGATTATACATTGTTATATTGAAAATTAAAATCAAATCATTTAAAAAATATATTTTTGCACATATTTTTGTGGATCATTTTTAATAATAAAAGGGTTAATCAGGTTTTCATTTTTATAATTATCTTAATTTGTTTAAAATTGGGAGAACACCAATTCCATATAAGCCATCTGCTGAACATGTAGGCCTACAACGGGCAATTTACAATCAGCAACTGAATATGGACACAATTCAACCTAATGGTGTTTGCAGAAATCTCCATCTTCACTTGCTCCGCGAGCGTCTAAAAGTACAAATGAAACTGTAGACTGGCCTCTCACTCCAAAACCCGCTCGCTCGAAACCCGCTCGCTGCGGCTATTCAAAAAACATTACATAAAAATGGACTATAAAAATAAAAACTTCGGAGCAACATCCAGATCTGCTGGCTCTGCTCATTGAAAGGATAATCGAATGGAAAGCTTCTCTCAATGCCTGAAGAAACCTCCGCAAACATGATGGGCTCCATTACCATTAATGGTCCTGTTACTGCGCAAAACTTCGTTATAAATGTGACGCTTAATCCTCGCTGGGAACCTGGCCGTCCCACAACCGACTGGAGCTTGAGGAGGATCGCTAAACAAATGCTTCGGTGTGTTTGCCTATTACTGCTGGATCGCATACAAAAACTCATCGAACAATGGCTTCAAACAGATTCTGACTGAAGAGCTTGAGACTTCCAAAAGCAACAGCTGGGAGGAGCCTCCAAACCGTCATCATCCTGAGCCTTCAATCACCGGCCATCACTGAGAGGAGGAGCATTAAAGCATATTGTGTCTTTCCTTTACTGAACTGACTTGCCCGGGATATGAACAGTTTCATTGAGGTCCAGGAACATTGTGACATTGCTGGGCTACTCTGAGCTGTTGTAGTCTTGGTCAGTGCCTCTGGATCTCCAAAACCAACAACGAGGAACTCACAACACATTGTGTCGTATCCCCTGTTTTTATTGTCCACTTGCTGAACTATTCCAATATTGTGAACATGTTCATTTTTATTTGTTAATTCCATGATGCTTGAGTTTCGAGATCAGGTCTGTCAAAAGTCTTCAGTTATTTTAATTGAATATATGTATTTTTTTAATATAGACATTATAGATATTACAATTTACAATTACAAAACGATGTGTGTTGTGAAAGGTTCTATACAAATAAAAATGGCTTGACTTAATATACTGGGTATTTTCGAGTTTCATTGTAATAAAAACAAATACTTTTGAGTTTGGATGTTGGCAAAATAATATGACTGTGATTTTAAACCCCCATAAACTCTCTCAGGAGCGTCGTTCAACTAGCAAGGGTGTGGCTATGACAGTCTTGTCAAACGTATAACATGAAAAACAACATGACTGTGGATGCTTTTTGTTTTTATGGCACCAGCATGAGACTAAAGAACTGACATACTGTTAAACAAAAACAGCTACTTCCATTTTTAGTGTACTTGGTTAATAATAAATATGTATGAAAGTTGAATATGCCTTGACAATGTAGCTGATCAGATATTCACCATATAATGATATCAGCAGAAAACTGAGCCTATGTATAAAAATACAGGGAAACTGTGTGGAGATCTTGTGTCCTTGTAAGTGGACTAACTTATACAAAGTAACTGTGAAGCCAGAAGCAGTAAAGAAGTCCAAACAATCAACTTTTACTGCCTTTGACTGAGCAGTAGGCACATTGAAAACAAGCTGTATGCAAGCAACACATATATTTGTGGTGACACTGCACTCTCCATAGGTTATTTTATGAGCTGGCTGTCACCAGTTTTGTAAAGTGTGAAGTTCTCTCAGATACAATAGGCCAAATATGTGCCTTTTAACACACAATAGCATATTATTGTGCCTCCCAGCACATACATATACTTGATATGTGTATAAACAATAAAGGAAAAATTGTATTTCAGTCATCACTCACTGCATTATCCAATACTACATGTGATCCTTATCTGCTTCAAGACCCTCCTAAACCTTACCCTACTCACAAACATTTACCTTATCAAAGAGTGCCCCCTGCAGAACCAAAGCTCAGTACCCTAATAAAACAAAACATTTTAGCTCAGATGGAGATATATATATATATATATATATATATATATATATATATATATATATATATATATATATATATATAGGTGTATTACAGACCAGGCCAGTGCTCAGTTGCCCTTGATTATAGGGCCTGGAGGCTCTGGGCTGTAAGGTTTGGCAGCCCATCAACTTGTGTTAATATACGCTTGAATATGTGGCCCCCACAGCTTTCAGCTTATACAAGGCCCCCTCAATAGGGTCCTGTGACCATGAGGGCCCCAGCCCACTTATAGGACCCTTTTGCCTTTGTTTCTAATTGAAATTATTTTTGAGCCACTCTTTAAAATCAAGACATTTCTTTCATATAGGCTTAACAGGGTTAAGCTTTGTGCTTTGTATGAAAAGTGCTGTCTCACAAAAACATTTATTATACTATTCATTGCTATAACTGCATTTCTCCACAATATTACAAAAATAACTGGGTTTAGATGTTGGTTTAACAAAACCTTGTCAGAAAGTTTGTAGTTTTAAATGCTTGAAGTTTGAAATGTTACAGGTCTTGCGGTCAGAGAAAGAAAGAGAGCATCTTAAAGCAGATTAAATACCTTGTGTGTAAGTTTTGACCTCCGAAGTTTGAAATCATGATCATTCAAAAACAGACTCTTAAATCTTTTAAAAATTCTTTTAAAATAATCTCTATAGGGATTTTGGCTTACATGATGCCTATATTGGGCTTTTCAATGAGATAATTTACAATAAAATGACCAAATGACCACTATTTTTGAGCCCCACACCTTTCAGCCCTTTGAAGCTCTTACAATAGGGGATAAAGTCTTTAAAGAAAATAGGGATTAGGTATGATCACTTCTGAATGGAACGCACCTCATCTTTCAGATGAGTTATTACATAGCACCTGTCACATATTCTCTGTTGTCTTTTGTTTTTGTGCTTTTATGTTGAAATTCTTGTTTAGTTCCTGTTTCCTGTTAGTTTTTGTAGTCCTTTGTAGTTTCATTTTATGATTGGTTCTCCCCTGATTGTTTCCACAGGTGTTCCTTGTTTGTTCCCTTGTATATTTAAGCCCTTGTTTCCCCCAGATAGTTTGTCAGTTCTCACATGTGTTGTCATGTTCTGTGCTTGGTTTCATTACATTCTGAGTTACCTTGTTTATCTTTTGTTTCATTGCTGCACTTGGATCCTCATTCTTTCCCTGCCTCGTCACAGCAGCGTGAGCCAGATCTGCCAAGTTTCACCAAACCCATATGTACATGATGTGGGAGTTGTTAAATTTGTATAGGATTTAAAGTGTGATGAAGTTAAAATGTATCACAGGGGTATTCAATTAAAGTTCCAAGAGGTCCGGTCTATACATATCCTTCCTAGCAAAGGTCCGGACAATAACTTACATGGTTTTTGTATTCAGTACACAATCTGCCCCTGTGTGTGCGTGTGTATACGAATGTACAAATTCAAATATGTTATACAGTTGCAAGGAAATGTATGGCAGAAGAGGTAGGATATGTAAATCACCTAAAGGCAGGACCTCTCTTGAATTTACCAACTTCACAATTCAAGTTGGATTGTTCCATAAACTCAATACTGTAAAGATGATCTTGAGGACCACCAGAGGTCACCACATTGTTTCCTTGTCATTATGGTTGGTTTATGGGTTTTGTAATTCTTTGTCATTGTATTTGTTTATTGGTCCTTGTGTTCATTAGTGCCTGGTGTCCCTTGTTTCATCATTAGTTCTCTGTGGCTGTGTCTCATTTGCAAATCTGCGTCCTCCGGAGGTCGCATTTGTCGGCCGCATACGTCATCGAGGCTGTCTCGTTTCATAAAAGCGAGTAGGGCACATGTAGTGCCATAAAACTTTATACACGAATGGCAGTAGTTCTGTTGTCCTAAAACATGATGCGACCCACCGTTTTGAAATTTAAAGGGGAATTAGGCAGGGCTGCCCATTTCACCTTTCCTTTTCCTTCTTGCTGCTCAGCTTCTTTGTACTCGCATAACAACTATAGCAATCTGGAGTAGCTGTTGCTGAAGGAGAGGTAATCATCAGTCAGCTTGCTGATGACTCCACCCTCTTTCTTATGGATGCTATGCAGATAAAAGCCTAGGGCCTGCATTTAAATATTCAAAAATGTGAGTTTTGGCCATAAAAACCTCAATGACCCCTTTATTCATGATGTTCCTGTGAAAGAAAAATGTTGTGATTTTGTGTTCCACATAATACAAATCCTCACACTGGTTTGGAACAACATGAGGGTAGAGAAATGATGACAGCATATTATATTCTGGCTGAGCTATCACTTTAAAGAGATAGTTTACCCAAAAATGAAAATTCTCTCATCATTTACTCACCCTCATGCCATCCCAGATGTAAATTAATTTCTTCTGCAAAATCAGATTTTTAAAAGATTATTTTAGCTCTGTAGGCCAAAATGTTGATGCTCCAAAAAGCACATAAATTCAGTATAATAGTAATCCATAAGACTCCAGTGGTTAAATCCATGTCTTCAGAAGTGATATGATAGGTGTGGGTGAGAAACAGATCAATATGTAAGTCCTATTTTGCTAGGCAGCAGGGGGAGATGTGAATCACCAAAAACACAAGAAGAAAGTGAAAGATCTGTGTCTCATCCACACCTATCACATCACTTCTTAAGATACTGATTTAACCACTAGAGTCTTATGGATTACTTTTATGCTGATTTATGTTTGTCTGTTTAGCTTTAAAATGTTGCCACCCATCCACTTGCATTGTATGGACCTACAGAGCTGAGAAATTTTCATTTTAGTTCAGCAGATGAAAGGAAGTCATATACATCTGGGGTTGCATGAGGGTGAGTAAATAATGAGAATTGTCATTTTTGGGTGAACTAACCCTTTAAGGGCTCTTGTCAGATCTGGATGAATTTGTTAATAAGAAGAGAGGTTTGGAAACATTTCTAGTAATTTTTACAGTGAAAACATGAAAATGTCCCACAAGGACATTATATATAATGCTGAAATACACTCACCTAAAGGATTATTAGGAACACCATACTAATACTGTGTTTGACCCCCTTTCGCCTTCAGAACTGCCTTAATTCTACGTGGCATTGATTCAACAAGGTGCTGAAAGCATTCTTTAGAAATGTTGGCCCATATTGATAGGATAGCATCTTGCAGTTGATGGAGATTTGTGGGATGCACATCCAGGGCACGAAGCTCCCGTTCCACCACATCCCAAAGATGCTCTATTGGGTTGAGATCTGGTGACTGTGGGGGCCATTTTAGGACAGTGAACTCATTGTCATGTTCAAGAAACCAATTTGAAATGATTCGAGCTTTGTGACATTATCCTGCTGGAAGTAGCATCAGAGGATGGGTACATGGTGGCCATAAAGGGATGGACATGCTCAGAAACAATGCTCAGGTAGGCCGTGGCTTTTAAACGATGCCCAATTGACACTAAGGGGCCTAAAGTGTGCCAAGAAAACATCCCCCACACCATTACACCACCACCACCAGCCTGCACAGTGGTAACAAGGCATGATGGATCCATGTTCTCATTCTGTTTACGCCAAATTCTGACTCTACCATCTGAATGTCTCAACAGAAATCGAGACTCATCAGACCAGGCAAGATTTTTCCAGTCTTCAACTGTCCAATTTTGGTGAGCTCTTGCAAATTGTAGCCTCTTTTTCCTATTTGTAGTGGAGATGAGTGGTACCCGGTGGGGTCTTCTGCTGTTGTAGCCCATCCGCCTCAAGGTTGTGCGTGTTGTGGCTTCACAAATGCTTTGCTGCATACCTCGGTTGTAACGAGTGATTATTTTAGGCAAAGTTGCTCTTCTATCAGCTTGAATCAGTCGGCCCATTCTCCTCTGACCTCTAGCATCAACAAGGCATTTTCGCCCACAGGACTGCCGCATACTGGATGTGTTTCCCTTTTCACACCATTCTTTGTAAACCCTAGAAATGGTTGTGCGTGAAAATCCCAGTAACTGAGCAGATTGCGAAATACTCAGACCGGCCCGTCTGGCACCAACAACCATGCCACGCTCAAAATTGCTTAAATCACCTTTCTTTACCATTCTGACATTCAATTTGGAGTTCAGGAGATTGTCTTGACCAGGACCACACCCCTAAATGCATTGAAGCAACTGCCATGTGATTGGTTGACTAGATAATTGCATTAATGATAAATTGAACAGGTGTCCCTAATAATCCTTTAGGTGAGTGTATAATGCCTTCTTTTGCTATTTCATAGCTTTTAAAGTCTCGTGTGGATTCTTATTAGAGTGTAGTTACAGTTTTCAGTGTTGTACATATTTAGATCTTTAGTTCTGTACAGCAGTACCACCGCTCTCTAAATGCAGAGCACACAGCCTACGTAGGGCACCAACCCTGATCGTGGAACACTCGCCGTGTCTGAAAACGCCTCCAAACCACTATATAGTGCACTATTTCGAGTTTTCGCTATTTTGTAGGAGTGTCTGAATTCTGAGTGAGCCACTCGTTCCCTACTTTTGTTCACTCATTCTTACCCACAATGCACTCTAATTTCAAGTGTACATTTAAAGTACACTTGATGACAGTTCATTTCCCACAATCCACCATGGGGAAGACGTACGAGTTAGGAGTTTACTGCTTTATTTCATGCTGAATGTAGTAAATTACTTTTTTACAAATCATTACTGGATTAAAATAACATAACATATAGAGAGACAAAACATACCACATTTAAAAATGTACTCTTTGTATTAACACACAGTATGTATTAAAAATGAATTTAAAAAAAATTATTGTATTAATACATTATTTAATAAGAATAACTAATAAGGCCCTATAATTTGAAAATTTTATATGTGACGTTTCTGCACCAGCCCCAGAGCTCCGACACGCACGTCTGAATTCACTCATTTCGTTCAATTACAGCTGAGATATAGTGCACAAATTGCCATTCACTATATAGGAAATAGTGAATGAGTTAACGATAGCAGACACAGCTGCTCTCATCGCCACGATCGCCTCATGTCCGCACATCTTACACGCGCGTGCCCCGTGCACCTCTCTGTGCAAGCGCAGAAATGCTGTCTGTTCGTGCTCCAGTTCTCGATCACGCAAATGGCAGCGATTAACTTGGATGTTTACATGGATTTATACAGTTAATCCGCCTGATGTAGCTGCGATAGTTTCCAGTACTGATATATTGCTGCACTAATTTAAAAACGTACCCTTAAAACTAATGTCATAAGAGCCCAGTTACAGAAGCACCATCTCATTACATAGAAAGCCCGCGTTAGAATTAGAGCCAAAATGTACCTCAAAATGTACCTCAGCCTGAAGTTGGAGCTGTGAATTTAATCTTGAAATATCAGCTTGTCTTGGTGTTGCATGAAACTATTATTTTTTTCACTTTGTGGAGCGCAGAAAGTGTTTCACTTAGTAGAGTTTGATGTTGCTGCACTGATGACTTGAGTGACAGTCTCATCGCGCGCAGCTGTGAACTTCCGCTCTCGTAAAAGTCCCATTCAATAATCTCTCAATAAATAACACCTTAATTAAGTTGGCTTGTGAGAGCCAACTTACTGAAATCCTACTTAAACTTATTGTTATACCGATTCTTCTTATTCTTCTTAGCGGTGAAATTTCGGTATCTAACTCCTCCTAGAGCTTTTAAGCTACAGGCACCAAACTCGGCACAGTCCTTCAGACTAATCCCGAATAGTGTGCTATATCTTTTCTAACTGATCGGACTTACGGTTTTCCTAAAAATGACGATCAAACTCGGAAAAAACTCCCATTGACTTAACATTGCGGAATGTTCAGAAATTTAAATCCCAACTGACATTTTCACACACACAGACAAAAAGGGCCTGTCAGCCCTGCATCTCTCCCTCTCTCTCTCCCTCAGAGGATTTCGTTTATCAAGCAGCCAAAAAGTAATGACCTAAAATCTTCATAGCCACACGCTAAAACATGCTAAAAACGTGCTAGCATCTATCTGAGGGTCAATATCTATCTATCTATCTATCTATCTATCTATCTATCTATCTATCTATCTATCTATCTATCTATCTATCTATCTATCTATCTATCTATCTATCTATCTATCTATCAATCTATCTATCTAGCAACTAAGTTAAACTTTTTTAACACTACACTGTAGAACTGGCTCATTAGAGTCATTAATTTGGGAATCAGACTACACTGGTCACACTGTATGTTTCACATTTTAGATTCAAAAGAACTGGCTCATTAGAGTCATTAATTTGGGAATCAGACTACACTGGTCACACTGTATGTTTCACACTAGATTCAAAAGAACCGGCTCATTAGAGTCATTAATTTGGGAATCAGACTACACTGGTCACACTGTATGTTTCACACTGTAGATTCAAAAGAACCGGCTCATTAGAGTCATTTGTTTGGGAATCAGTCTACACTGGTCACACTGTATGTTTCACACTGTGGATTCAAAAGAACTGGCTCATTAGAGTCATTAATGTTGTAATCAGACTACACTGGTCACACTGTATGTTTCATACTGTAGATTCAAAAGAACCGGCTCATTAGAGTCATTTGTTTGGGAATCAGTCTACACTGGTAACACATGCTAGCATTGCCTAGCGAAGTGCTAAAACATGCTAAAAATGTGCTAGCATCATGCTAACACATGCTAGCATCGCCTAGCGAAGTGCTAAAACATGCTAAAAACGTACTAGCCTCATGCTAACACATGCTAGCATCGCCTAGCAAAGTGCTAAAACATGCTAAAACGTGCTAGCATCATGCTAACACATGCTAGCATCACCTAGCAAAGTGATAAAACATGCTAAAAACGTGCTAGCATCATGCTAACACATGTTAGCATCGCCTAGCGAAGTGCTAAAACATGCTAAAAACGTGCTAGCATCATGCTAACACATGCTAGCATCGCCTAGCGAAGTGCTAAAACATGCTAAAAACGTGCTAGCATCATGCTAACACATGCTAGCATCGCCTAGCGAAGTGCTAAAAAATGCTAAAAACGTGCTAGCATCATGCTAACACATGTTTGCATCGCCTAGCGAAGTGATAAAACATGTTAAAAACATGCTAGCATCATGCTAACACATGATAGCATCGCCTAGCGAAGTGTTAAAACATGCTAAAAACGTGCTAGCATCATGCTAACACATGCTAGCATCACCAAGCGAAGTGCTAAAAGATGCTAAAAACGTGCTAGCATCTATCTGTCTGTCTATCTATCTATCTATCTATTTGAGGGTCAATATCTATCTATCTATCTATTTGTGGGTCAATATCTATCTATCTATCTATCTGAGGGTAAATATCTATCTATCTATATCTATCTATCTATCTGAGGGTAAATATCTATCTATCTCTCTATCTATCTATCTGAGTGTCTATCTATCTATCTATCTATCTATCTATCTATCTATCTATCTATCTATCTATCTATCTATCTATCTATCTATCTAGCAACTAAGTTAAACTTTTAACTACTTTAAACTACAAACTACTTTAAACTTTAAACTAATTTAAACTTTAAACTCATTTAAACTATAAACTACTTTAAACTTCAAACTACTTTAAACTATAAACTACTTTAAAATTCAAACTAATTTAAACTATAAACTAATTTAAACTTCAAACTACTTTAAAATTCAAACTAATTTAAACTTTAGACTAATTTAAACTTTAAACTAATTTAAACTATAAACTACTTTAAACTTCAAACTACTTTAAAATTCAAACTAATTTAAACTTTAGACTAATTTAAACTTTAAACTAATTTAAACTATAAACTACTTTAAACTTCAAACTTTCTGGTCCAAACTTTCACAAGCCAACTTAAAGTTTGTCTCGACGAACTTTTTCTAGTTCAAATTAAACCCACTAATGTAACGACAGTAACGCTGGCCACACAAAAAAACCTAAAAATTTTAAACCTACTCTAAAAGTAACATTTTCCCCAAAACGTTACTCAAGTAAATGTAACGCAGTAAATGTAACGCGTTACTACCCAACTCTGTATATAATTCAAATGAAGTATTAGACTAAAATTACACCTGTAAAATCTATTTTCTTTTCTCTTTACATCTTTATAACTCCCCTAAATTTTACCTCATACATTCCCTTCTAAAGGGACTTTGTTACCGTCTCACTCAAAGCGTTTTTTTAAGAGTGGCGTGCTGTCATAGCAACCATGTTACATTCCATTTCCGTACTATGAAGGCCATCTCGGTTAAAGGCCTTCAAAGGACTCGACCAACAGAGGATGCATCCTTCCACACGAGACACAGCCTGTGTGTTCAGTTGTTCTGTAACCTTTGCAGGAAGGAGTTGAGAGAACGAGGATCTAAATGCAGGCTTCTTTAAAAAAACGTTACATCCATTAATGGTAAAAACTGACAAAGAACGGGGAAACGAGGAAACAGGTAGGCCTACACCTGTGACTAATAATCACAGGAACCAATGAAACAATGACAAGAAAACTTTTTTTTATTATTCAACTTTCATAAAAGCTTACAATGACATTTAACATCAAACATAAGACAAACAGATATTGGGGGAAACATAAAACAGATCTTACATTATACAGAGTAAAACATTAAATTCTACAGACAATTTTTTTCAAAATATGAGATGTTTTTATGCACTTCTTATTTCTAGTGATTGACTTCAATGAGTCATAAAATATTTTAAGATCTTTACAAAAGAAATTAAATGAGGGTGACATTACTTTAGCTTTATGTATATGAAACTTCCCGAGAAGAATTATTAACTTTAATGTGTTATCAATTATATCTGAGCCAGTATTACAATCCAAGAAGAAGATCATAGCCTCATCTATTCTTATTATTTTGTAGAATGCATCAAAAATCATCATAGATACCTGCTTCAAAAAGTCTTCAGAGTATTTACAATTACAAAATAAATGAATGACAGTTTCAGATTCAAGATTACAAAAACAACATTGTGATGAGAAGTCTTTTTTAAACTTATTAAGAAATGCATTACAGGGATAATACCTGTGTAGTATTTTGAAATGAGTTTCCTTGACCTTATTTGGCAGTAAAAATGTATTACTAGCAGACCAGATTATCTCAGAAGAGGGTATAGAAGAAAAAAATTGTTTCCATTTCAGAATTGCTTTAGGGTAGCATCTGATATCTTGATTAAGACACTTTCTGATGTAAGAATTATTACACTTCATATCCAAAATATTAACACCTCCAATAACAAGTTTAGGAGTCTGCCGCAACACTGAGTTGTAACTGAGATGCGCTTTCACAAGCTGAAGCAATTTTATGGACATGTTTTTAACACCCATATGGTAATCTCTACATGCAGATTCAATCCCTGAAAGAGCAAGAAATTGTTGATATAGATCTCACCATTACAATTTAATAAGTCGGAAATAAAAATAATTCCCTTCTCAAACCATTCTTTTTTATATATACTTTTTCTTTTAGATAGGCCTAATATATGTTGGTTGTTCCATATTATACATGTGTGAGGGGAGAAATTATGTTTAAAGGCTATTTTCCATGCATCTAGTGATTGCTTGTGAAAATTAGATAATTTTATGGGAAGTTTACTACATTTAAAGTCACATGATAATAAAAAGTTTAACCCACCACACTTTTCAAAAACAAATTGGGGATATAAAACCATATAGAATTATTATGGGCCAAGCAATGTTTTATCCAGTTGATTTTAAAAATGGTGTTAAGAGTACTGAAATCAAGAACGTTGAGCCCACCCTCCGAAATAGTTATAATAATTGTTTTTCGCATGACAAGAAAACCTATAATCAAAACATAAGACAGGAAAGAAACAAACATACATTGTGACCCCTAGTGGTCACCTGGGTAATCGTGGCAAACATGATAAGTTGAAATAACTAAAATATTAAAAATAGGTTAAGATCAATAAGCAGCTGTCCATAATTTTTTATTTTCTTGAAAATTATGTAAAAAAAAAAAATCTATATTAAGCAGAGATACATCTTCTTAAGGCCATTTGTCAGCCCCACCAAGGTTCCAAATAGTTGGTCCAATTTATAAGATGTTGAAACATTTAGAAACTAAGTGAACTTAATAACTAAAGAAACGTCATCAAAGCGAACACTAAAGCACCCTGATGGTGTCTTTCAACAAAACACCTTTTTTTTATTATAGCAAAATGGCATTAAAAACAGAGCTAAAACAGCTTCTAATTAAAAACAGGATGATTATTTGGGCACAGATGGCCTTCTCAGGACTGAGCATCAGTGATCAAGCAGCATGTTCAAAAGCCTTTGGTGTCGTAAGTGATTTTAGCCATTCTATTTCCACAAGGCTGAGCCGTCGAATTAGCTACGCCCATTCATTCCAAAAACCTGCACCCCAAAGATACCTAATGAGCTTTATTTAGAGCAGAAACGGTTGTTAAAAACAACACCAAAACAGCGCATTCCACTGACAACTGTTATGAACATGGCAGCCTTCATGCGCTATCGGAATTTTAAAAATCATGAATCAGGCAAATCTATTATAACAAGTTTGGCAACACCCATAACCGTTTAGATAAAGTGCAAATTATTGACAGTTTTGCTTCAAAAGCCATGAGAAGCAGCTCACGCCGCTTGTCCTACTCTCTGCTCCCACCTGCAGTCCTCCTCGCGCCTAGAAATTTCTCGAGAACGTTCTGGAGCGTCGCACCTTATATAATTCAGACAGCGCACGTTGCGTTCAGTCAGCAGAACTACAGTCAAACGGGAAGAGACTAACCCGAGAAAACAGCGAACCGGCTTTTGCTCTTCTTAAAATTGTGTGAGTATTATCACACGCTCGACACTTACTAAAACAACCGTGATACGTTACTTGAAGTGTTATCTCAACTTAAATACAAATATAACTAATAGTTTTAAGGAACGTTGTGTAAAAATCGCAATGTCGTTATTAGAAAGTGAGCGCTACCGACAACAAACCTACTCTAACATTGTTGAATTCACCATTTATATATATATGTCTGCTGGCGTTAATATATATGGTTAAGCTTTAAATTATGTTTTGTTGTGGTAGTGGGCAGGATTGACTGTTGATGTGTTGTTTCTGTGTACTGTAGTTGAGCCCTAACAAAGATGGTTCGAGAAACCGGTTACTATGATCTGCTCGGCGTCAGTCCCAAAGCCTCGCTGGACGAGCTCAAAAAGGCATATCGGAAACTGGCGTTGAAATATCATCCGGATAAGAACGCGAATGAAGGCGAGAAAGTAAGTGGAGGTGCTGCTGAGTCCAGTCAACACATATCATGTTTCGCGTTGTCTTGTAAATAACAGCGGCAAAAATGAAAGGAACTTTCTGGAAGTGTCCCGAGAGCTCCGCCAAACTGGAGCGGATTGCTGGAGGAATTTCTAAGTATTACATTTGAGATTTTGTGACATTTATTACATGCATGTGAAATGAAATAGTTCATGCTGTAATTTTTTTTAAATATTTTCAATGTACAATTCAAAGGAGCAGTTGGAAATGCTTGTTTTCTTTTGCATGCATTAAATAAGCATTATGCATGCATTATATTTTGTTAAAATGGGATTGTAATGGCAGTCTTTTTTGCTCCCCAGTTCAAAATCATATCACAAGCCTATGAGGTCCTGTCAGATCCTAAAAAGCGGGAATTGTATGACCAAGGTGGTGAACAAGCTATCAAGGAGGGAGGCGTTGGAGGAGGGGGCTCATCGCCCATGGACATTTTCAACATGTTCTTTGGTGGTGGAGGCAGAACGCAGAGAGAAAGAAAAGGTGAGCCACATGTTTATTACACCAGGTGGCATTTGGCCTAGAGCCCAACAAAGGTCATAAGACCGAAGCACTGCTGTCTCAATACAAATATCACACTTTTGTGTGAGAACTTTTGTGGGTTATTGCCTTGTGTACAAATCAGTAGAATTCTTATATGCCTAATCTTTTGTGGCATTCACACTCTGTAAAAATATATTTAAGGTTACCTAAGAATGAGCTTCATATGGTTACATCACAATTATACTTTATATCTCAACAGTGCAATACAGCAGATTCCACAGTAGTACAGTAAACAACTTCAGGTAGCATATATAACAAATATGGCGCAAATCTCATATGACATTATGGCTTTTCTGAAATTTGAAATGATGAAATAATGATTATCAAGTTTCCAGATCCACAAATTGGTTCATATCCAGTTTGTTGGGAGCTTAAATGTTGCTATTTTCCCTTTTACAGTCAAGAATGTTGTTCATCAGCTTGGGGTCACACTGGAAGAACTGTACAATGGCTCAACAAGAAAACTAGGTCTTCAGAAGAATGTTATCTGTGAGAAATGTGATGGTAAGATTGGTACTTGTCCATTTAATGAGAAGATTCCCGGTTCAATACGAGGTAAGCTCAATTAACAACTTTGGAATAATGTTGAGTTCCACAAAAATAATTTTGACTCATCCATCCTTAAAAGAAATAAATGCAGTTAAAGTGAGGCACTTGCAATGTAAACGAATGGGGCCAGTCCATAAATGCTAATACATGCAGTTTCAAAAGTATACCCACAAGAACATTATACATGTTAATATAATTTTAGTGTGATACAATTCTTTACTAGCCTTATCTGTATAACATTATATCCGATATTAAAAAATTGTTGCCATGACAACAAAAACCTGTGCTGGATTTAACTTTACACAGATAAAGTTAGTAAGCAAGTTTATCACTCTAAATCATGTTAACACCGATATTGTTTTTATCTTGTGGTGAAACTTGTGAAACTGTATGTATTTTAAAGTTTACGGATTGGCCCCATTCACTTCCATTGTGCTGGTAAGTGCCTCAATGTGACTGCCTTTTTAATAAATGAGGGAGGATTAAAAATGATTTGTGGTAATCAACACTATGCACAAATGCTGTTGATTAAGCTTAACTTGTATTTGATATTCCTTTAATGGGAAACATGCTTCATATTTTTGTCCATCTAAGATGTAAGCGGCCTGTCTCGCAGGTTATGGAGGCAAAAAGGGCGCACTTGAAAAATGCTCAACATGCAAAGGAAGCGGGGTGCAGGTCCACGTCCAACAGATCAGACCTGGAATGATCCAGCAAATTCAAAGCATGTGTTCAGACTGCCAAGGACAGGGAGAGAAATTCAACTCCAAGGACCGCTGCAAGAACTGCAATGGACACAAAGTAGAACGCAAGAAGAAGATTCTTGAAGTACACGTTGACAAAGGTAGGTAGGCCTAGACACTTCAGGTTCCACTGCTTCAAAGTTAGTGTTCCAGGAGTATACTAATGGTTGTCTTTGTCACAGGCATGAAGGATGGCCAGAAAATCACGTTCCATGGAGAAGGAGATCAAGAACCTGGACTGGAACCTGGCGATGTCATAATCGTACTGGACCTGAAAGAGCACCCTGTCTTCCAAAGGCAGGATGACAACCTGATGATGAAGATGAAAATCAAGCTGGTAGAGGCCCTTTGTGGGTTTAAGAAGACAATCCATTTGCTTGACGGTAGAACACTCCTTATCCACTCATCTCCAGGTATTTTCAATGCAGTTAGTTATTCATGTAGAAAAGTTAATTGAATTTGCATGCTTGATAATTAGATTTATAGTCAGTTAATAACATATTTAATGTTGTCTTTTTTTAGGTCAAGTAATAAAACCGAATGAATTTAAATGTATTCATAATGAGGGCATGCCTGTGCACAGAGACCCTTATGAGAAAGGTCTTCTTATCATACAGTTTGAGGTAAGGGCTAATAGACTGGCCATGTAAGTAATCATGCTATGTACTTTGTTACATTTTCTTGTATGATAATTTTTCTATGTAAACAAGTGGCATGCCAGTGCAGCTTCTATCTACTTGAATAGAGAAAGACCAAAATAATTCAAAACGGTTGGTCAAGATTACGATCAGTTAACATATTTCAAATCAGCAGTAAAATCTGACTACACTGGTATCATAAATTGTGCTTCTTTACCTCAGATTATGCTAATCATTTACCATCTTGTAAAGTTAATGCACATGCATGTTCTCGAGTTGCCTGTCTCGATTGACAGGTGATGTCTGTATCTAAAAGGTGATTGGCTCTTTTACCCTAAAGGCGGAACTTCCTTTCTACATCTGTTGAGTGTTCCAATTTCTCCCATTTATTTTAATAGAAGTGACCCATCTCTGCTAAAGAGTCTCTGGGCTTGCAAACCACAGGAACCTAAACACCTCCTAAAGCAGAGTGCATGATATAGGTTCACTTTCTGGTAACTGTTGTGAAGCAGAGGCTACAGCCAGAAGACACTACTTTATCCCTTGCCTGTACATGTGTCTGAAATTGTGGCATTTCAGCACTTTAAAATATGGCAAAAATATACAAAATTAACAAAGCGAAATCTAAAAAATATTTTGTTTAATAAATGTCTAATCAAATGATCCTCTGGAGCGCACACTCCAAAAACTTGCCTATATTTCAGATTTACACATTTCAATTTAAGAACAAACTTCCATTAAATTTAATTGAGTAATCTTAAACAAAATTAAATGAATAAAACCTCAGTTTATTTTAAAAACTTAATTCAATTTAATGGAATTTTATGACTTTTTTGTTTTGTTTGAGATAATTACTTGTATTCATTCATCAACCTAAATAATGTTTAAGACATCTGCACTTGTATTCATTAACAAAACATGGCAAAAAGTAGTAATCTGCTGTACTCCCAATTAGAACAACTGAACGCATTGTGTACTGGTGCTAAAACTCTTGTCTTGAGGACTACATCTCTCCACATATGCTTGCACTTTTAGTTATATTATTTACATGATTCATCCTTATCCTAGTTAAAATCATTTTCTTTAATCCATTTCCTTCTTTTAGACTTTGAGCCTGTGAGCTCTGACTGAATTACATGGCAGAAAATTTATCTAATTAAGAGAGCAGTCAATTGTCCAGACAGCATAAATCCTGTCCCCACCTTCCACCTGAAATGTCCAATTACTTACTACAAATAGTTTAAGGATTAATTTGTTTTAATTAAATTTATTTATTTAGGCTTGTAAAAACAGTAAAACACATTTAAAAGATGGCTAAATTATAAACTGCATTCTTGCTTGTTCACCCAAATATTATAATTCTCTCATAATTTACTCACCCTCATGCCATCCAGGATGTGTATGACTTTCTTTTTTCTGCTGAACACAAATTAAGATATTTAGAATATCCAAACTCTGTAGGTCCATACAATGCAAGTGAATGGTGTCCAAAACTTTGAAGGTCCAAAAAACACAAAGGCAGCATAAGTCATCCATAAGACTTCAGTGGTTTAATCAATGTCTTCAGAAGGAATATTATGGGCATGGGTGAGAAACGGATCAATATTTAAGTCCCTTTTTTAATATAAATCTCCACTTTTCCATTCTGCTTTTGTTTTTTGGTCATCAGCATTCTTCGTGCATATCGCCACCTACTGGTCAGGGCTGGTCAAAGGTGGGAATTTTTAGGAAAGTGACTTAATTATTGATCTGTTTCTCTGAAGATATGGATTACTTTTTGGAGCTTTTTGACAGTATTTGTGTCTGTGGAAGTTATCTTGCGTTGGAAATATCACATCTCACAGAAGCACTTCTGTTCCCTCAGATTGAGTTCCCAAATAAACATTGGCTACCTGAGCACATGCTGCCTGACCTGGAGAAGCTACTTCCAATGAGAGATCATGCCATGGTGTTGGATGATATGGAAGAGGTTGACCTCTGTGAAATAGACTATGAAAGCCAAAAGAGAAACTACAGTGGTGAAGCCTATGACGAAGATGAAGGCCCCAGGCAGGGTGGAGTCCAATGCCAGACTCAGTGAATGTCATATTTAATGGGATTATTTGTGCAGCATTTTTCTAAAATGACAGCAAATGTACACTGAAAGATAGGACAGTTAAATGCAATCACTGGCGATGAATTCCCCCAATACCAAAGCCTTAAGAGATGGACCATTTTCTTGCCATGTTTGTTTTGAAGCATCTTGCAAGAAAGAACCTGGGATATCAAGCAATTACCACCAAAAATGCATATTATAAGTACATTGAATTATTGCAAATATTTTGGATGAAAATCTGGATGGTAATCCACTTAAGAACTGAATTTAATAGTAACTGCATTGTTAATTTTTGCTTGCAAATTAATCAGTCTGTGAATGAGTACATGATGCAGTACCTTTTACGTTTCAGTAGATGTGCAAGTGTGTCATGTGTAAACTGCACTTTTTTTTGTCTGACATGAAAAATTCCAGTTGAAATTTTCTATTTGTACACTTTCTTAGGTGTTGGTTTAATACATGTTTACCATGTTAAGTTTAATTCTCCTAAAATTGTTCTGTTTTTCACAAATAAAACATTTCCTTCCTTTCTCATTAATGTTAGTATACATTATCAAGCTGAATGCAATGGGCTGAATGTAGAAAAGGCTAAATTTTGCCTGTCTATGCACAAAACAATCTACAATCTTAATGCATATCACCAGGGTGAGATTTGCTATAAACATCTAAATCTATTTGTAACAAGGTTTGGGAGAGGAGGAAGCGGGGACCAGATTAACAATTAAAAAGACTTTAATCAACACAAATGCTGAACTTAAACATAACAATAGACGCTGGCACACACACAGCTCTGTGTGTGTGTGTGTCTCTCTCTCTCTCTGGCATCCCAGTCTCCTTTAGCTCTATGATTGGGCAACTCTGCACCAGGTGTGCATCCTCCTCCCTGTCATCACTATTGTTTTCTACTTAATTTCACATCAGAAACCCAATGAAAGATAGATTTAACAATATCCTCAAAATAAATGGTCTTCAAAATCTTTGCAACCTTAAAATAGAGATGTTACGAATTGCATATGTGGCTATAAGGGCCAATTATTGAGTGAATAAGAAGTGCAAAGGTCACCGTAAGAATATAGTTTAAGCCAGTGCTTTTATGCAGAAGAAATTCTATTCTGAAAATCAAACTGATAACATGGTAGAAAGAACCTGCCAGGTACTGTTCCTAATCGCATTTAATGTTCATTCATTGTAATCAATGAAAAGGTAAGGCATTAAACAGCACAATTTCTTTGTATTCAAAGCATTATTACTTTTCCAATTTCCATTCTTCTCAGTGTTGCTTTCTTCTGAAAGAACCACCTATACCAAATGGAAAAGAAAAGATGTCACTTAGCTTCAGGCTTCACCACCACATGAACTACAGCAGAGCAGTGTGAGACATTGCAGAAGATATAATGATATTCATTTGTAATTAATTCTAATGCTACAACTACAAATCTCTGACTTTAGTGGTAACCCAGAGTAGATGCAACGTGTGTAACACCACATATACAAACCCTCAGTGAGCCTGGCTTTCCCTCCTGTGGGCTGGCACAGCACAGTTGAACACCCAACACACAGCACTACTGTCTGTGCATGACTAAACACTGCTGTGATCTTATAACAACCTAAACAGTGAACAAAAAGAGAACACATATTCAGAATTATATTTTTTGTAAGACACAGAATCATTCATGTTCTTCAACCAAGTAGCACTTACAAGAAATGTGACTGTATTTGCTACAACAACAAAAAAAATCACTATTAACATCTAGGGTGACCACCTGGCTAATGCTCTATTGCAGGTCAGCAGACCTGATTTTGCAGGACAATGCGGGACATGAGGGAGAGATAATTTACTATTATTGTACAAGGTGAATAAATATTGATTTTACATTAGATGTCTTTTTACAGCGATGTTAACATGCTTTAAATCGATTATAGGCACTGACCGGCACTGTGAACGTCACTCAGTTTGGCATAAGGTCTATGATATAAACTAATATTAACAGCACGGACCTATTCAACCTAAAAATAATAAAGTGAAAATAATAATCTAACCATTAAAAAACACATTTCCAAAACAGCACACAAATTCCATTAGGACAGACTAGAAAGATTAAATGCGTTCTTACCGGATTCAGTGCATCTTAAATTTATATTTTTTGTCTGATCTGGCAGCTTTGAGTAGAGCCTTCTCATTCATTACGTGTCTGTCTCCTTTCACCAGGAGTTTACTTTTTATGAGGTCCACAGCCACTCGGTTCCTTGTCTCTGTCCACGCAGCGGTCAACACCCTCTCCACGAACGCGTTGGTGACAGGAATGCTCAAAGCCAAAGATATCAGAGCTGTCATGTTTGGGTGACTGAAGTGCTTCAGCAGAGCTGTCCGTAAAACTTCGGTGGCATATCCTGCACTCTCCTTATTTAGAGTCACCTGTAACTGGTTTTTACCATGTATATTTTTTCTCAGGAGCTAGAGAAGGAAAGTAAAATGTTTCTGTTGCAGTTTTTTTTCTCAGAGTTTTCCCATTCTGGTCAGAACCAAAAATGGTTGCGCTGCGCATGTTCAGTGTTTTCTTACTAACTTTTTTTATTGTGGAAATATAATTTAAAGGACGATGAAATAAAACGATGCAGAAATAATAACAAAAAATAATACAGACAAAATTGAAATGTGGGACATGTGGGACCAAGCTTCCAATATCGGGGAGGTCCCATACTCATGCTATAACACAACATAAATTATACAGTCAAATATAACCCCTACTACATTATCCAGTTGTTTCTTCTGCAGATTTTATACCTGGACATTTCACATCCATGAAGTAAGAGTTGGGACTTTGCACAAGTCTCTTCTTCTTGTGCTGTCTTCTCTCGAAATCAAAGGAAGGGTTGAGCAGTTCTTTGGCCAGCTGTTTCAGAAGAAACAAATACATAAAATGTTACATATTATTAGGCCAAATATAAATACACACACTTGTACATACATACATATAATACATACATTATACATACTGTGTGTGTGTGTATACACAAACGCACACAGGTGGCCAAAAGTTTAGAATAATGTTCAGATTTTGCTCTTATGGAAAGATATTAGTACCTAGTATTCACATGTGCCATTCAAGTGATCACAATATATAGTCAGGACATGAACAACGTGAAAAATGGCTATTACAATTTGAATTGTTTTTTTCATAACTTCTTAAACTATTTCAAAGAGTTCTCCTCAAAAAATCCTCCACATGCAGCAATGACAGCTTTACAGATCCTTGACATTCCAGCTGTCAGTTTGTCCAGATACTCAGGTGACATTTCACCCCACACTTCCTGTAGCACTTGCCATAGATGTGGATGTAATGTCTGGCACTTCTCACGCACCTTACAGTCTAGCTGATCCCACAAAAGCTCAATGGGGTTAAGATCCATAACACTCTTTTCCAATTATCTATTGTCCAATGTATGTGTTTCTTTGCCCACTCTAACCTTTTCTTTTTCTGTTCCAAAGTTGCTTTTTATTTGCAATTATTTTCCTGAGTCTTCTCTTCACTCTTGTAAATGAAACTGGTGTTATTAAACTAGCCCTCTTCTTATCTGAATTAATCTATTATGTTTTGTCTCAATATTTTTTATGAAGCGTAAGTACGAACTTTGGGTAACAATGCACCAGTTATTTAACCTCAACTGGCAGTAACAGTGACCTTCTCCCCCTAGTGGTTAATTCAGTGGCTGCACCACTAAAGTCATTATTTGTTTATTTATTTATTAAGTATTCTTATATTAGTAACTTTATTTAATGTATGTGCTTAATGCATGTGAATTTATTAACTTTTTTATCTTATGTATTATTGTGGCTTTTTTGCTATGTAATAAAAATTTTCAACAGTACTGGAAACAGTACTGTTTCTAAATGTAAAAAGCATTGACATTTTTTATTAAATAGGTCATATATATATATATATATGTGTGTGTGTGTGTGTGTGTGTGTTTGACACAGGTCAATGAACAACAGCTTTAAGACAGTAATATTGTGATCTAACGGATTCCTGTTGAGGGCTCTAGTGGAAAAGATAAGCAAAATCTAATCATGTTCTCCATTTAAAACATTGTTTATCTAATATATCCATGCCTTGCTTTTCACAACTGAGGATCGAATACCGTTTATTAGTAGGCTTCATATGATGGGTGACATAATGTAAATTATATTGATTTTGGTGTTACTGTGTGCCAGCGTCCTCCTAGAAACTACATTGACCAATCACGCAGGCGCATAGCAGTGACATCACTAAAGAGGCCCCGCCTCTCCGGACTGTATGATTTTCTGTCAATGCCATGAACAAGGGAAACGGTGCACTGTCGGTCAAAAAGGGAATACCGGCTTGGTAAATGGCGAAAACCTACGATTATCTGTTCAAACTCTTGCTCATAGGGGACAGTGGAGTGGGAAAGACATGTCTCCTGTTCAGATTCAGCGAGGACGCGTTCAACACCACCTTCATCTCCACAATCGGTCAGTTCACCGGTAATATGGGTATAGTGAAAGCGTCCCGTTATATGCGAGGAAGGACAATAGTATCCTAGTGATCACTTAGTTGAAACTGTAATAATTACGTTACTTTTTTCTTTTGCTTAGGTAAAGTAGTTTAGAAAGCAACTGTTTTATTTTATTTTTATAATCAATAATGTGGTTATGTAAAATATTAAAACATCTGGATATGTATTTGGAAATGCAGGCCTTTGAGTAAATACTATTCAACTTGCTTATTTATCAAAATGTAAAAATAAACAAATAGACAGATAAACATAGATAGGTAGATATAATGTACACTCTATATAATGTATGTATATAAAATGTATATAGATATACATATACTATAGAAACAAGGCTGTTGGCTCTCTGAAGCTGTGAGAGTTATATTTGGCTGAGGACAGATTTATCTACTTTTAACCTGTTAAACCCCGCACAGTAATGGCGTTTTATAAGTTCAAGGAGTCCACACAAGAGAAATGCAAACATTTGAATGGGCTATATATGCATTCTGTGTTTTCATTCAGTGTCCTGTAATGCTAATGGTCCCAAGTCAAGTTTATTGAAGTATTCATGTTTGAAAAGATGTTAGATGTTAGAAAAACATTCTTACTATTTCTCCCAGGCTTAAAGCATATCAAATACCCCAAACCTAACCATGATTTTAATAGGAAAATTTACCTTTGTGAACCACTCACAGAAAAATGAAAAGTAATTGACATACAGTACACCAGTCATTTGTTTTGCATTAATACATATGGAATGAGTAACCTATTATTTTCAAGGATGCTTCTTTTCTCATAATTAATTGTTGGATAGGTGGCTAGCTAAAATGTTATGCCTGTATTGTGTAAATTTGAAATTCTTTGTGTTGATTGTTTGGTCTCTATGGGAATAAAAATCGTACCTTTTTGTACGAGCCAAGTCGATATCTTACGATTTTGCCATCTCCTATGAATTATTATGAGTTGTCATGAGACTATGTTGGATTATTTTCAGTACAACAGCTAGAGACAGAATTACAGAAGAATAGCATATTTACTGAATAATACGAACACAATAATACAAATAGGTCTATGTGTGTGTGAATGTATGTATGAGAACTTTGCAGGGGTGTATCTCGAGTCTTGCTGCACAGAGAGTTTAGTCATATCCTTTGTCAGTTTTTCCATCTGTTTAAAATGTCACCATCCCCTGCCTTTGTTTGCAATGTAGTGGGGTTTCTAAAGGCCGAAACATACTTCATGCAAGTACGCGAACACTGATGTGAGTGCCTGGCTAACGCATGGCCTATGCGTGGTCCCGTTGTACTTACTTAACGTGCGCTCTTACGTTGCTCTGGCGGTTACAAACCTCACACCACAAGGGGGCGATTGAGGTTTTTTAGGCACCACGAAACCGAATCATGAAAATTTGACTCTGTGGTCCAGTGTATTATGAAGTCAAAAAGCCATCCCAACATGTTCAATATGACTGGATATCCATAGCTAGTTGCGGCATCTCCGCTGCGGACACCTTTCCATATCTTCCAGGCTCGGACAAATCGCGCCCGTATTTGTTTCAATTTTCTCTTTACAACGTCATTATCAGAATTTAGGGAAGCTGCAATTTCTTGCCCAGCATTTTCAACCGTTGGTTTATTTGAATGGAGAGGGGACGATGGGTTGCAAATATGTTTGTATAATCTAACTTGTTCGGCAAGACTTTTCTCAAATTGCTGCTCCGTCGTGACAGTTGTTGACTGAAAACAGAAAATCCACTATAGCACCCCTTGCGGCAACGCAGAGCGTGGGTTATGAATTGGGCCCTGACACATTTCACAATACAATGATGCATAGAATCGAGTTGCGTAGCAAGGTGCGTCTGCGTTCGCGTACTTGCGTGAAGTATATTGGGCCTTAAGACTGGACTTGCTTTCTGAGTTAAGCTTTGCAATCCCCCTGGTGGCACACTCTCTCAATAAAAACCATAAAAAAATCATCACTTCATCACAATCCCTTTGTATAAACAACATTTCAATGGCAATATCAGGACGGAGTGCTTGGGGAAGTACAGTTACTTTGTGATCATAAAGGGAGCAGTGTAGGGTCAGAACTGCAGTCTCATAGATGTAGACTTGACCATGAACAGAGGGGCTGTTTGAAACTGTGTCATGGTCTCGTGACATTCTCTCAGCCGATCTCAGCATTCTTCCGCCAATGCATTTGACCAGCATTGTTGTTCTTGTACCAGGACGTCCGTAACCCCAGTAGTGACCACTGTACATATTTCCTCATACTTCTCTGAGTTTCTCTTAGGGTTGTGATGTTACTTAAAGGGACAGTTTGCCCAAAATAAAAATTATTTCATAATTTGCTTACATCATGTTCTTACTGTGTAACTTGTGTTTTTGATTCAAGCCAATTAGGAGTGATGTCTTGGGGTGGGTGTGAGAAGAGTTAGGGGTCATCTGGGTGGCCAGTGTTCTCTGAGCCTGACACTAATGCAGGTTGTTGACCTGAACCTGTCCCAAGAGTCTGATGTGTTAGTCATGCTGCTGTTGGTCAGGTCCTGTGGTGTCATCTGCCCTGTATGGACACTTCTTGTATGGAAGTCAGCTTTTATCAAGGCTTATTACAGGGACATTGTCTTGCTCAAGGGCATGATGGTGGTAGCTTATGAATCAACCCTTGTACGGTTTGTGAAAATGCATATATGAATAATTACAGCATCACATGTCTGTTCACAGTGTTTGGAGTAGGGATATCAATATTTTAAAGTTTTAATTAAATAATTTACAGGATGTGGCGATTAATCAAATTAATCACAATTAATGTTATTAATCAATATTAGAAATATAAGAAAGGCCCCAAATATAAATAATTGAATATATAATGATTCAATTATTATAAATAAAATAAATATTATAAAAATCACAATCCAGATGAGTAAAATACATTACATTATTGTGGCAGACAAGCACAAAGTTGATTTGGCAATATAAAAAAGTGGCTTTAGAAGGCAATATGTTGTTAATTTCCATATCATTGAACATAAACCTATTATTGGTATTATTGGTAATTTAGGTCTCCTTTACAGATTTCTTTCATCAGGCTCCTACTTATTGGTCACAGGGTTGGGGAGTAATGAAATACATGTAACAGGATTACATATTTAAAATACAAAATATAAGAAAATTGAAATCCTACATATAATAAGAAAAAAAGTATATTTTATAAGAACCGCAACTGTCCCTTATATTTATAGAAAAAGACATTACAGTAATGTGTTATATGTTCCAAACTGTTCCAAGTCAGTTTTTCTAAAACTATATTCAGTTGATATTGTTACATTTATATTTTAAACATTTTTTTGTACACAATGTATAAAGTCCTTCATATTTTTTAAATAAATAGATACATTTTAGCCGACTATTCAATTAACTTGTGAAAACCTCAAAGTTTAATCAGTTTTCAAAATTATTGTTAGTAGCTGCACTATTTTATGCATAAATCTTTTTTTTAAGGGACAAATTACAGAGTGCGCCATAAATTAAATATTGTGTTCATATCACTGTTCAGCCTAGAATACCAATAGTTTTTGTCCGATTAATTTCTTTTAAAATATAACTTCATGGAATGAAGAAATTGAGCAAAATCCGGCCCGACAGGGCAGCAGGAAATCACCTATCTCTCAACACCATACATAGCCTTGAGATGTCAGATATACAGAAAACATAGAATCTTAAGTCTCTATGTTGCGCAGTAAACATTTGTGTAAAAGCAGTCTCAGAAAACGGTTACCTCGTACCAAAATGGAAATGATGAATTTTTCAATAACCAGGCCGAAAAACAAAAATGTCAAAAGGAGTGGTTTAACACCAGGAACTGATAGTGGCTCATTATACTCAATCACTACACAGCAGCATTGCTGGTGTCGTTGATTCCATGCGTTTGCAGGCAATCATCTCTTAAAGAACTGATCAAGTTTCTGTTTTTCTCTGTTGTCAGGTATTGATTTCAAAATCAGAACTGTTGAGCTCAATGGGAAGAAAATCAAGCTGCAGATATGGTAAGCAGTTTCTTTGTCAAACAACTGCATGTAGTGCTTGTGTTACACATCATGGTCTTCCTGTTAGCAGTTATAATGCTCACCCAACCTGTCAAGAGCTTAGAAGAGAAGTGAAGGATGGGACATGCAGACAACTGTGCTGTGAAGAGGCTTACATCCATGCCACTCCCCTCTATCTGCATGCTCGACAGGATATTTATGTACAAACTTGGGAAAGAGCAGGGAGGGATTCACTGTAAATGTGAAGTGTTTTTAATGAAATAGTGGTAATTTTAATGAAATCTATCTGGTTGTTTAACAGGGACACAGCAGGACAGGAAAGATTTCGGACTATCACCACTGCATACTACAGAGGCGCTATGGTAAGACTATGGTACTTACAATCACACGGCGTTCATGGAATCATATAGTTGTATGTTGTATATGTGCTATTTTCTAACAATTGTATCAGCACATTAAATGTTACATATCTCTACTTACTTTCTTTTCAGGGGATTATGTTAGTATATGACATCTCCAGTGAAAAGTCATTTGAGAATATAAAAAATTGGATCCGCAATATCGAGGAGGTAATTTACTACATTACAGTATTACGTTTGGATATACAGTCTGAATACATAATTATGCTCTCATATGGTGTACATACATTTTTAGCTTGAATGTTTTTTCCGTGTAGCTTAAAGAACTGCTCTTATTACTTGTTTTAGCATGCATCATCTGATGTAGAGAGGATGATCCTCGGAAACAAATGTGACATGAATGACAGGAGACAGGTGTCCAAAGAGAGAGGAGAGAAAGTGAGGCCTTTTACTTCTTATCAGCTTTTTACAATTTTCTCACTCTTTTAGTTTTTGTTCTTTTTTCTTTTCTTTTTTATCCCCTTTTCTCCACAAAGTTGGAATGCCCAATTCCCACTACTAAGTATTACATGCTTATGTTTGCTATAAATTATGGTGTAATAGTTTGTGGAAGCAATTTTGTATTTTTTTTTACTTAGTTGGCAATAGATTATGGGATAAAATTTCTGGAAACAAGTGCAAAAACCAGCGTAAATGTGGAGGAGGCCTTTTTCACCCTAGCCAGAGACATCATGGCCCGACTCAACAGGAAAATGGTGAGCCACATTACATAGTGTATCATAAAGGGATTTAAACACTTTGAAAATATTCTCTGACGTCCCTCTCTATTCACCAGAATGATGGCGGTCATGCAGATGGTGGGGGGCCGGTGAAGATCTCAGAAAAGCGCTCCAAAAAGCACACCATCTTCAAATGTTCTCTGCTGTGACTCTTCTGCATGAGAGGATACATTTACAGGCTTTGTCTCGGTGGCAGCCACAAATGCTCTTTTGGTAAAACATATCACATGAGCCCATGCAAAGAGCTGCAATATCAGGCCCTAGAGCTGATGAACGTTTGTGTTTCCAAGCCCTTTTAGTCAAAATGGATCAGAAGAATGAAGCAGATTTAAAAGATTTGGTTGGTTCAATCCATGGTTGACTGGAAGAATAAGAGATGTTTTGTTTGTTGTGTGGTGATAATCGTGATCTTGATTTTGTCAGTTCATGTCAAAACTAAAGATAATGGATAAAAAAATGAAGGGTTTTGTATAAAGGGAAATGAAAATGAAAATGAAAATCCTGTAATTATTTACTCACCCTCACGTCGTTCCAAACCTGAATGAATTTCTTTCTTCTATCGAACACAAAAGGAGAAATTTTAGCAGAATGTCAGAGCTGCTCTCTTCCATACATTGAATGTAAATGGGGATATGTGGCTGTCAAGAAAAAAACTAACAACAAAAACACCTTAAATGTGCTGTAAGCGATTTTTTTTCATGGAAAAGTATGCAAAAAATGTTCCTACTCCCTTAAAGATATTACTGAAATAAGTGTCCTGAGATATCTCCCCGGTCTTTGTGACAGCTGTAGACTTTGTAAAATTTAAGTCATTATTCACTGAAAATCTCACCATTCACTTTCATTGTATGGAAAAGAGCAGCTTGGACATTCTGCTATAAATAACTCCTTTTGTATTCCTTGGAAAAAATAAAGTCATACAGGTTTTGAGCGACATGAGAGTAAGTAAATGATAACAGAATTTTCAGCGTTGGACGAATTATGTGTTTATGTTCAATATTGTACACAAATAATGCACATGCTGTCTTAAAACATTTGCTGATGATGGCATAGATATGCATTAAGCGTTTTTAAATTAGTGAGAGTGAGCATTTTGTATTTCTGAATTAGTCAGCAGTTTGTCCGTATTATTATAGAGTTTGTTTTGTTATAATATGTTGCCAAGTGTCTTTTATACTGCACACACACTGTTTTCTTGCACTGGTTTTGAAAAATTAATTTATGAAAATCCATATAATGTGGCTTTTGGTACTCCCATGGATTAAAAGCATACATGTGTTTTCAATGAGCTCTCCTTACAGGCACAAGTCCATGTATAGCACAGATAGACATCTGTCCATCCACTGGAAGGTTACAAAGATGGAAACTGACAGCTTCAAGATGGATAGAGGAACATCTTGAGGTCAGGTGTCATAGGGAACACGACTTACCTGGCAAAATCGCAGTCAAAAGTATGTGAATATCTGTAATCGCTTAAGCCCTGTGACATTTTTAGAGACATTTCGTGATGAAGTTTATATCATCAGCTACTTAATTAGCATCAATTTGAATCAATGTATTCATTTGATAAAAACAGGCTACTTAGCCACAGACAAGCAAGTGTAGATACTAGAACCATTAAGGTCATGTGTGAATTATTCATTATAATCTGTTATTTGAATAAATAGGCCACTAATGCATGCTTATCAGCCGTTAATGAATTGTATTAAGAAGTCTTTATTAAATGGAGCGATTTTTCTATTCCAATTTGATATTTCTCTCTCTTTGAGCTCTTTCTCATTGTTTAATTGAAAATAGCCAGTGCATAAAGTTGTATGCACATGTACAGCCTTTCTTTACTGTTTACATAACTTGTTACACCTTAGGCTCTTAAAAGAAACGTGCAGTTGCCAAAAAGTGGCATATTTATTATTATTATTATTCTGTTTGTATAGTTGTTTGTTGTATAGGTGTATTTGTCAAAGGACACAGGTTGAATGCTATTGGTGTTGACACTGGTTATATCTGCACTTTTGTTTTCAAATGTGAGACATTTTGGTCTCCCATTTAAACTGCACTAATGGTTGCTTCAGAAGAGGAAGTAGATGTAGACATCAGCAATAAAATGTCCCCTTTTGGGATTGCCTTTTCTAACAACTTGTGCTGACATTGGGGACCTTAATGCCTTTTATCCATATCCATTTATCTAAGTTGGACTGTTTAAATACAGAAACTGCCACAATACTCTGAAAGAATTTAGTGGCTAAATGTAGCATGACCACTGATATTCAGATGGGACCATTGATATGCATGTATTGTATCATATTTGTGATTGTATGACCTAACTTTTAAGGAATAACCGTGTTACTGTACTCTATATATAATGCAACCTGCTATTTAAAAAAAGGTCACTATACACTCATTTAAAGCTTGTATTAAAACCATAAAGAAAATGTGAACAAGAATTTGAAATGTGGTTTTATTGTAAAATGTTATACTACAGATATAACCAAAGTAAAGACTGTGTACAACAATTCCTGTCTTGTTTTTTTTCATTGGTTCAGTCTCTTGCCTTGGTTTCTGTTTGGTAATTCATCATTCAGATCAACAGATGGCGCTGTTGTGTAATCTTACAATAGACAGAACCAGAAAACGTAGCTCATTGCTAAATATTGCTAATCTTTAGCAAGACTACCTGCTAGATTCAGCCTTTTTGCATTGAGTTAGATGCCGTTTGTCTTTAGATTTCTTCAGTTTCCTTAGCCTTACTTATTCTCTTTTTCAGCTTATATACTGTTATTTTGCCCATTCGAAAAACCATAACCATGACACATAAATGGCATGAGTGCAAATGTTAGCAGTGCAGTGAGAGAAGTTAGATACTGTTACGTAATATTTTGTACCTTAAGTACATTTGGAAATATATTTAGTGCAAGCACACATATCACATAAGTATTGCATTTACAAGAGTTACAGATGCACTGACAAAATGTACCCTAACTTAAGCATGTTTAGTAACAGTTGTCCTAAAGAGCACAACAGTCTGGTTACGGAAGTAAAAATACCATTTATTTTTTCTATAAGGAAACTGATTTTTAATTATAACTTAAAAACCTTTAAAGACCAACCTACCATAAACTCCAATGTTGTTAATCGATTGTACACACTTCTTTGGAAGCCATTAGCCATGCTTGGTATTACATATAAATAAATAAAAATGTATCTTTAATAGCAAAATATCTGAAGAAGAACTACACTACCCATGACCCAGAAGAGAAACCATACACCAATCAGAGAATCACAGCAAACAAACTGCAGCAAAAGGGCTTTGCATCAACCACCTACTTCCATGATGCACTGCAAATGCCCTAACAGGGTTGATCTCCCAACATTCTCAAAATACTGTCAATTTGCAAATATCTGAATATTTTTAGTGTGTAGCTGTTTGTGCATGTAAAAGGTCTGCAAAGTTACAAAGCACAAAGTCCAAGCCAAAGGGAGTTACTCTCTCCCACAGAAAACATTGCTCCTGAACTGCCTGAAATGCCTGGTTTGCAGTCCAGCCATTACTTCCGTGCATAATGACCGCCTCAGGAATGTGCAGCTCAGGAAGCCTCGGGAGCTGAAACTTGGTTATGGTAAGGAGCATTATATTTCCGTCGCATGCTTAAAGCAGTTGACCAATCACAACAGACTGGGCCAGCTGACCAATCAGAGCAGACTGGGCTTTTTGGAAAGGGGGGCTTTAAAGAGACAGGAGCTACAACAGAGCATTTCAGACAGAGGGTGAAAAGAGGTGCTGCAGCAATGTATAGTATGAGAAAAATTATATGTTTTTTGAACATTAAAGCATGTAAGCCTATTCTAGTAGACCCAAAAATAAAATTATGAACCTGTAAGTGAGTGTAATATGGACTCTTTAAAATCAACAACTTTAAAAAAATTTTCCCCCCATCTTTTTAATTCAGTTGGGTCTTTTTCTGTTGTTTTTTTGAAGTTGTTGCTTCAAATTAGAGTTTGCAATGTGATTCAACTGGGATCTGGTTAGTTTGGTTAATGGCTTAAAACTTTTCTGAATGATTTTATGAAATCCCTTTGGAAGAAATTAATGGGAAAAATTACTTTTGGAACCAAGATGGCTGAAAAAGTGGGCGGGTCACTGTTGCTCTCTACTGGACTCCCTCTAGGACTTCCCCTTTGTCCTCTACAGCTTATTTGAAAATGTGTTCTCTGTTGTCTTTCCTTTATCAGTAGAGTCAACAGAGACTCTAAATGCTCCAGCAAGGTCTCTCTCACTGCTGGATCCATAGGTCCTTTTCATGCTGTTTCCTAAGGACTTGCAAGGTTTTGTAGACCAACTCTTGGATCTTCCAGGGAGGAAAACTGTATCTTCAGGCTGAAGCAGGTGGCTACTGTCAGCTTGGAATTCAGAACCGCTGGCACCTGCATCCATGGTCATCGTATACTTTTCAGTCTTCTTCTCCTGACTTTTTTCATTTCTGAGACCTCCTTCAGGATCAACTTCTGGTTCCTTAGTCCCCCCTTGCACAATATTCAGACATTTGTCCCCTTCCTGAACTGTCTCGCTCATTTCTTCCTGTTTTACTCGATCTACATCTTGCTGTCCCTCTTTGCCAGTTGTCCCTTCTAAGTGTTGCTCTCCATCCTTTGTTATCCCATCTTCTGTTCTCAACTGAGTACTTTCGTTACTCATCAGTGCATCTGAAATGTCCACTGTCTTCTCCCCATCTTCCGTGCCCTTCTCTTCCTTACTGTATGTAGAACAAACTCTCGGCCTCTGCAGCCAAATCTCATCAGAATGCTGCCTTACCTGTAAAATGTTGCCAAATTTTTCAATTTGTTCTACCAAGGGTCTAACCATCGATACCTTTGGTGTCTGATCAAAAAGACTGGTATTTACCTTATACTCATAGCCAGCACTCCAACGTCTCATATCTGAAGACCCATCCATGCCTCCCCCCGATTGAGTCTCTTCCCTTCCACTTGTTTGATCAATCAAGGTTGTGCTCCTACATCTTTGTACAATGGATGGCGATGTGCCCTGTATTCCTTCTGGATAGTATCTGAATGCTTTCACCTTTTCAAGAGGGTAGGAGATAGTTGCCTCAAGTTTAGCTCTCTCCATCATCAAAGCCTCTTTTGGTGTGGCACAATCTAAAGAATTCTGAATGTCAGGAACTGGATATTTTGGTGATTCTGGCTGAGTCCCTTCAACGCGATTGACATTCTCGACTTCCTTCTCACAGGGGAAAATCCGGATGTCCACATTTGAGCCGAAATATCTTTTTATCCCTGAAACATCTACCTCCAGGTTCTGCCCATATTCTTTTGTGTTGAGGTGTGTAGTGCTTATTGTTTTAGTCTGATCCCCCTCTTTTTCCTCAGGTGGACGGTCATCAACACCGAGGTAGTAGCGGTAAAGGCTGTATCCATCAGCACTGTTGATGCTACTGTGACGCTGGAGGGAGGACGGGTCACAAATAGAGGAGGTTGTTGAACGGGTCCGGGTTAGTTCAGAGTGATCGATTCCTACTAATCTCTCTAGGGCATTCACCATTCGGCTGTGGATATCTTCCAGCTGGGACAAACGAAGATCCACTGTCTGAAGGGAGGCCTTCATTGTGTTCTCCCTCTCATTCACCTCCTCAAGACGCATGGACATGTTCTCAACCCTGACAAGGGAAAAGAAAGGGAAGATGTGAATTTTTAATGAATCATCAAAATTGAGATCTTTGACAAAAACTGAGGTCTTTTTTACAGAAAGCTTGGTGAGTTTTACCATTTTTGTAGACTAAATGCCAAACTGTTGCACCATTGAGGTAATGTCGTTATAAATATATTACTTAACAATACAAATCAATCAATTTAAATCAATTAATGGGAGGAGTTTCAACAATAGTCGTCTTTCAAATTACCTTTCATTTGTAATCTTTATACGCTCATCATTTGAGGACTGTTCCTCATCTTCTTTCTCCCTGAAATATTCCTCCACACATTGTTCCTCAAACTCATACAGCATTTTCAGCTCCTCCGGGGTCAGAATGAGCTCTTTAGGAAAAGCACAGAGAATACAAGACAATCTCAAAATGTTATTTTATTAGTCAGTTTGTTAATCACTACCACCTGCATCCTAATCCTTTATAATGTCTCTTTAATTTGGTATAATAAATTTGGTCATACTATTTCATTCAAATATTTATCACTTGTTCTTTTAATGAGTTTATGAGACTTACTTAATCCTTTATCCTTCTCATCCAATTCTCCCTCCTTTTTCTTGCTACAGCGGCAACAAAGTCTGCGGAACAGGATGTAAAGGTGGCTGAAGATAATCATAGGTGGAGGCAGTACAGGCCTGTCATGGAAGGTCATGATCAGTTGATATCTCTGGAACTTCCACACCTGGTTGGAGATGGACTTAACCTCAAAGAAGGTGTTGCTAGAATGGTAGAAAACGCATACCATAAAAACTAGTTAATTAAGTAAATCAGCTCTATGGAATTGTAACTAGAACTAAACATTTTGGCCAAAACAATATCTGATAAAACATCTTATATGTTTCAGCCAATAACTGTTTTGTTTTGAAACCTTGCATGCAGAAAATAGTCATTAGACCATAATGTATCTAAAATGATGTCAATAATTAAAATAATCAATTTTCAAACACTACAGAGAATGACCCTGTACTAAATATGCTGCTCGACGACCTGCTTAATTTAGCTTGAAATGTAATGAATAATTTATCAAACAATTCAAAGCACTCTTACTTGAAGACAGCAATGAGTAAGTTGACGAGAAGGATGTTGGCTACTAACAAATAGCAGGCCATGATGGCGGGGGTGAGCCAGGCTCCAGGAATGCAGGGCGGAAGTTTTTTCCCATCTTCATCATATAAATTGTCTCCACAGGGGGCTGTTTTGAAAAAAAAAAAATCCTTATTTCTGTCATTATAGTATCAACCAAGAATTAGTTAAGTTCAATAATATTGGTCTGTCTTATCACAGTTTATCATAACCTGAAATGTTTATCAGTTGCCTTACGGTTTATTTCCATTGCGTAAACTTCGAATTCCAGAAGGGAAGAATAATGGAGAAGAAGAGGCATTAGTTCACCCGAAAACCACAACAAAGTATGCAACAATACAGAATCAAACCAACATCTGAATCAATAAACAGGAACAAGAAAACAAAGAGCTGCAATGTGTACTGCAGAGTACTACTTTACTACAACTTTTCCAACCACAAAGCAATGGCAGACAGCCTGTAATATGGTTATAGTAACCACAGTTTGACAACAGCTTTTTCTGTCTCCAATTTAAAAATGATACAAGACTGACTACTATATCTAATGGTGTCCAAACACAACAAGAAGGATGCTATGCATGACGATAAAGGGAAAACTGCCACCAAAACTAATACTAGAGGGGAAATATAGACATCCATGGATGTAGGATCAGACTGTTTAAGGCTGACTATCTACCCTGGAGGCAGGAAACAAAATCTTACTATAAATTCTAGTCTTACGGTCTATCGAGTCTGCAAACACCTCTCCGTAGATCATCCAATAGGGCATGTAGAAGATATTACGGGCCAAGCGCCACGTTGGCTCCTCGTCCGGGTGGAGGATGGCCTGTCGTGCCACACCAAAACTCATCAGCACCACCAACATGATCACCACGAAGTACAGCATGTCAATCATCTGTAAAACAGACAACAGTTCAAAAACCCAGTAAGTAATTTAATATTCATCTTTAAAGGGAGCGTTCACCCAAAAATGAGAATTCTGTCATAATTTGTCATATTGTTAGGGATTGAACAGCCCCAGTCACCATTCACTTTCATTGTATTTTTAAGTGCACACCTTTAGTGCTCCACAGAAAAAGGAAAGTCATACTAATTTGAATCAAGTTGAGGTGAGTACATGTTGACAGAATTTACAGTTTTGGGTGAACTATCCCTTTAGGCCCAAAGTACAGAACAGCTTTTGGACAACAAATCACATTTACCATTTTTCCTATCATCATGACATAGGGTCCAAGGTACTTGTTGACCCCGAATATATCCAGCACCCGGATATACCAGAAGATGATGTCCACACAGTAGATCACACGGCCGTAGCCCATGTACGGTTCACTCTGCAGCCTAAAAAGTAGCCCGATCAGGAAGGTGAAGATGGCCACCATGTCTGTGATGTTCCAATACTCTTCTAACCACACATTTATCTTTTGTTTGAGCTTGCCTGGCTCTGACATCAGGATCTGTGGAAGCAACAATGCAAAAAAACAGGCTATAAAACTGGTTCCTTGCTGTTGGGTTTTCTGTGAATAGCTATGTTTTTTTTTTTTTACAGCAAACCAGCTACAAGCAATTTTGGAGAGATATTGCCATATACAGGATACCTGTCTGACTTTCTCAAGGCCCAAAGTGATTATGTATGAAATGACGATCCACTCTTGTACTGAGGGCCAGCGCTCCATCTTTACCAAGACTATATAATTATAAAGCATGAGATAGCCAAGGTAGGAAATCTGTCCAAACATGAAGGCATGAGATCAGTGGATGTCAATCAATAATTCTAGTAGCTATATTATCTATATCAATGTTTATGCAAATGTATGCTACTTTGTACAAATATACTCACAGTATTGAACCAAAACTTGGTGAAAGGGGCATTATAGAACTCAAAGATTTTCTTGCCAATAGGAATCCGCCTCATTTTCTTATTACCCTCCTCTTCATCTCCTTTCTTAGAAGCTGCATCTGCATTGGCATCCTAAAAGGAAACAGAGTACTGGGTACTACTCAAAACATGTTGAATTCATAAAAACATCACACCTAAAATCTACTGTATAGAACCAAATCATCTCCAATTTAAAGCATGTATTGTTGTTCCACGTACTGTAAGACCTGTGCATTTACTGATGCACTAAGCTAATATTAGGTCATATTAGATCAACGGCTTTCAGTTATGTACGCTACAGTGATCTAACAAAGGAGGGTTTTGTTGGAATGAGAAAAAGAGTGATGCAGTTACCCTGCTGGACTTGTTATCATCATCCTTGGCCTTCCTGTCTTCATTATCTACCGAGGCTTGATGAGACATGTCATCACCAAGACGGAAGTCCAACAGCAGGATAAGGGGTGGGAAAATGAGACTTAGAATCACCTGGACACAACAAGAGTTTGCAGAGACTTGAGGAGTCAGTGTATTGACTAATACAACAGTTAATATTTTTAAAGCTAAAAAATAAAAATTATAAAAAGGAATAAATCAAAGATGCTCTTCACCAGTGAAGTAGCAATAATAACTGTAAAATGGTGCACAGTGACATTAAATAAATAGTTCAACCAAGAATGAACATTCTTTATTTAATTTCTGTTGCTTCATTATAAACCACCTAATATTTTAAATTTCACTAAATAACAATAAAAATATGATACCTTAAGTCCAGGGTTTTTGCCCATTCTCAGGCTGCCCATCCACATGTCAGTGAGGAGCATTTGACTGCAGGTGTGAGCGATAAAGTCTCTGTGCTTTGCGGCCACTGCCAGCTTCAGACAGGTGGAGTTACTCCAGTTCTTTAACTCGTATGTCAACAGCGTCATGGCCAGCTGCTCATCATGTTTGTAAGACTGATCCAGCAACTCATAAGCCAAGGTTCCAAACTCCCTGAATAAGAAAAGTATTTTTACTATGCATTGAAATAAAAATATTTCTTTATACTGTCTTTCTCAAAACACACGTGAAGCATTTGTGCCATTTTGTTCAACTTTAATAATTTATCATAATTTATCATTTAGACAATTTAGGCAGTACAGTGAAGAGGAAAGGAGGAATGGGCCGCAGGCTGGACTTGAACCTGCACGACCCGTGTAAGTACCATGGCTCATTTTATACTATTTTGAGACTAAATGTTTATGAATAGCAGTAGAGAAATATGAAAGGGGGAAATCACAATGTCCCTTCTGTCTCTCAATCAATGTTGTGTCGATGTAGTGACACTAGGGGTCGCTCTTGTGAGCCCCAAACACCTCTATTCTATTGAGGAATTTGCATGCCACTCCCCCAGACATACGGGTATAAAAGCAGAAGGAATGCCAACAATCATTCCGATTTTTTCTTCAGAGCCGAGCGGTTGTACTATCAGCGAGCTGAATACTACTGCTGTTCCATTCATCTCTTAAGAAGCATATGCTGTTGGATAATCGGCACATTCCCAGCGGCTTTCTCTTCTTCTGCACAACAAGGTTCCTTGGCTCCTGGACAGGACCACGACTGAGTTGGCATATCAACTGTCTAGAGTTGCTGGCTGTACTGCTCGCCCTGCGGAGGCTATTGCCATTGATCTGGGGCAAGCATGTGTTGGTCCAGTTGGACAACACAGCGACAGTGTTTATAAATCGCCAAGGCGGCATACACTCTCCTCGCATGTCGTAACTCTCCCGCCATCCCCTCCTTTGGAGTTAGCGGCGGTTGAGGTTGCTACGGGTCACTCACATCCCGGGCAGCCTCAATGCTACAGCGGATGCAGCAGGCGCGGTTGTCCCCCTCCAACTTGAAGGTATATGTATATGTATAGCTGACCACCATGATGCAGTGGACGGTAAGTCCCTAGGGAAGCACAACCTGATCATCAGGTTCCTCAGATGAGACCGGAGGCTGTATACTCCCAGGTCATGCCTCTTCCCCTCATGGGATCTCTCCGCGGACCTCGTGGGCCTTCGGGGAGCCCACTTTGAGTCGCTAGAGTCAGTCGAGCTGAAAGCCCTCTCCTTGGGCCGTCTTCAAGGAGAGGGCTTTCAGCTAGACTGACTATAGCGCCTGATTGCGTAGTAGCCGCTGAAATAGCCGGACCTCCTCAGCACAACTCCTGAACGAGAGTGGGTATTCCTTCTCCTTTTATACCTGTATGTCTGGGGGAATGGCATGCAAATTCCACTCGCCAATTCTCATTGGCCATATCTCAAAAGAATAGAGGTGTTCGGGGATCTCAATAGTGACCCCTAGTGTCACTACATCGACACAATGTCTCATTCCCTCCATCAGGGAATGGAGGTTACAACAGTAACCAAGACATTCTCTTTATGACTGCTGTAGTAAAGGAAGTCTCACCTTTCAGTTAAAAGAACCAACTGACTCATTGGCAAAAGTGCTCCCTCCTATTGTCTCTAGAATGAAAAATGGTTTTGTCTGATTTTGCAGGTCTTCAGCTGTGCAATTGTACCATTGTAATCATTATCATGTTTTGTGCTTCATAATGCGCCACGCATTCTTAGTTGGACACAGGTCAGGACTGCAGGCAGGCCAATCTAGCACCCACAATCTCCACTTACTGTATGTGGTTTGGCATTGTTCTGCTGAAGAATGCAGGGACATCCCTGGAAAATATGGCATCTGGATAGCAGCATATGTTGTTCCAAACTTTGCACATATATTTTGAAATAATGGTGAACTCACAAATGTGTAAGTTACCAACTCCATGGGCATTGAGACCCATACCAAGACAGACACTATCTTTTGGACTTGATACTTATAAAAGCTTGGATGTTCATTTTCCTCTTTAGCCCGGAGAACACAACGGCTGTTTTTCTCAAAAACTAATTGAAATGTGGACTCGTTGGACCACAAAACATGATTACATTTTTCTAATATCCATCTCCGAAGAGACCTTAGAGAAGCTGCCATCATTTCTGTACAGTGTTGATGTAGGGCCTCTGCTTTGCATAGTAAAGCATTAACTTGCATCTGTGGATACTGTGGCGAATGGTGATGACTGACAAACTTTTACAGAAGTATTCCCGAGCCCTTGACATGATGTCTATTACAGACGAATGACGGTTTTACTTTTTTTTTACTGTCACAACTTGGAATTTGGGTTGTACATAGGAGCTGTACTTGCATACCTATTGTCTAAATGGAAAACAGCTGCCAGGGAGTTATCGAGATGTCTACCTAATGACCTGATATACCTTAAAAAGACTTTTCATTAACTCACTTGGAGTTGTTATCGAGGTCCTGGGAGATGTCATCCACCATTTCACTCTGAGAAGACTCGTGAGCCATGGCTTTATAGAGCTTACAGGCCACCAGAGCTTTAGCCATGCCCTCCTCGCCCCTCTGCCACAGGAACAGAGCCATCTTCTGCCTCTTCATCAGCACTGCCCACATCATCAGCTCATGAAACGGGTACATGAAGCGGCTGACCTCGGGATCGTCCACATCAATTTCCTCCTCCTCTTCTTTCTTCTTCTTTTGCTTCTTCTTACCTTTTGATCTGGGTTCATCGTCCTAATGAGGTGAGTTGTGAGTGAATGATTTTATAAGAGATGTTATTTGAACTGATTGAGAATGTAGTTAATAGAGGGGACAATAATTTGATTGTACCTCCATTCCAAGAAGCTTCAGGGCTTTTGGCTGCAAATTAGGGGACATTAGAACACTTAGGATTTTGTACACACTGAATTGACACTTAAAACCTGTATTCAGTTAAGCAATCTGTGCTTCTCACTCTCTTTAGGCCATAGAGATTGTTGTAAAGAGTTCGGAAGTTTTTCCTTGTGTAGTTACAGCGATAGGCCCCGCCCATCAGGTACTCCACCACAAGTCCAATGTCAATCAATGTAATTTGGTAATCTGGTGGGAGGTTCCCCTTTGAAATCAAAACAACAAATGTTAGCTTTCCTGAGATTTTAGAAATATTAAATTCACCTAAATAGTGGGATTTAGTTTCTAGGTGGTTGCTTTGTGGCCCAGATCAAAAAAGCCCACTCCGAAGTCCCTAACAGGAAAAGTTATGCATCAAAATATTACTTTGATCAAGTCCCTATCCCTAAATATGAGCAAAAGTAGCCTAATAATGATCCTTGCCAAACACTATGTGCAAATAGCGATAGATGCTATTTACTCTAAGTGTAAATAGTGACAAAAAACAATTTCTTTGTATTAAGTGCAAATAGTGGCAGATACTATTTGTACCCCTAATTAAACACTAACATAGACCCAGTTTACACCTGGTATTAAGATGCGTTCCGGGTGATCCGATCACATATGGACAGTGCTCAATACAGGTCTAAACGGGGTCGGATCACAAAACCACATATGAATGTGGTAAAAAATGCATGTAACCTCAATACATTTGAGGTGTAAACGCTAATCCATGCTGAATGCATCCCAGCAACATTGAAGCTCCACCCCTCTCTTTGCCAGTTACGAGTGGCTTTAATAGGAAAAAAAACCTGTCAAATCTGATAAACTGTATACATGAACATGGGAACTTCACGGATCATCTTCAGTGTGTCTGATATCAACATGCAGGGACACTTATGAGAAGCACATACATCTACAGCTAAGGTTAATACAGATAATCCACTAAAATAGACTTTGTTGAAGTTTATTATCATGCACTTACATTAGCGATTGATGCATGTCATCATGAAACAGAGTCCCTCCCCTCCAAATCCGATCACAAGTGGTCACATGAGATGCATTTAAGTGACCAGGTGTAAACAGTGATGTGTCTAACCTGACCACATGTGATTGGATCATCTGAGACACATCTTAATAATAGGTACACATACCATACAGTAGAGGGGCATCACTACAGCGTGTTTATTGAGTTTATGTAGAGTTCCACAGACACTCTACAACCACCCCTACCCCTAAACATAACCCTAACATTCCCTTCCAAAAATTTCAACATTAACCATAGCATCACTATGATATTTTGTGGTAAAATCACAGTAACCACACAATTAAACATGGTTACTATATTAACATCATATTACTATAGTAGCACCATGGTTAACTGCATTAAAACTATGGCTTCTGTCTAAATATAAAACCATAGTAAATTGTACCTAGATCACACCTTTCTCTCAACTCCACAACCTTCACCGTGATCAAATCGTTGTGAGAAAATCAACTGTTTCTATTACGTTTTATTTATTATTATAAGTAAGTAGTATTAAAGCAAGTCTTAAGAGTGGAGACACAAACAGTGTTACAAAATGTGTGACAAAATGTGGATTTGAACCCAGGTCATCCATACAAAAGAAACACATTAGGTGTGTCCCTAACCGCACACTTCTGCACTATTCTAAGCCATTTTGTAGTGTAAGTAGTGTGAGTGGTATGTTTACACTGAATATGTAGCAAAAAGAAATGTACTTTAAGTACCTGGATTGACAGTTTTTCAACCATCAAAACATAGTATGGAATGTTGGACACTTCGTGCACTCACCGCACATGGCTTGCCATACATAGCGGAAGAGGCGGGGTTACCTGGCTGCGCTGCTGCTTTGACAAAACAGTTTTAAATAATGAAGAATTGAGCAGCTAGCAAAACCTCAGTGGATACAGCACCTTACAAATGTGAGTTGAATGCTTTACCATCACCCCAAGCTTTGTGAATATGTACGTTATTTAAGATACAAGTGTTGAACTGAGGTCAGCTAACATACTAAAGCTAGCAGCAACACAGCACGTGCGCTTGAAACGTCATTTCTGTCAGCTGTTTAATGGCAACCCTTACAAAAATCGAGAGTTCATGGCAAATTTGCCACAAACTTGCCACAAATTCACCAATGATAATTTTCCCATGCAAATGAGCTTTTTGGCAAACTTGCAACAGATTGCCCATTGTTGCCAATGGTTTTCTGGAGGTTCACCACTACCAGCGAAGAGCTGCAAATTTATGGTTAAACATTTGCAGCGAATCAAAAGATCATTTGCATGTGAAAATAACGAGTATCAAATTTGATGCAAATTAGCGGAAAGTTTGCGGCTAGTTTAGATTTTGTGTAAGGTGAATGCTTTGGTGTATTTTTTTTTTTTTTACATTTTTCTATTTGGGATGATACTACACTATCACTACAAAAAATGCATACACTACATGGCTGAGTGCACACTATATTTTGTAAGTGCATAGCGTGTGTTGTTTGGGACACAGCTATTCACACCTTTGCAACACCCCATGCCTCTGCAGAAATACTAGGGGGCGCAATATCTCTTTAAAAGTTTAGCTCACCCAAAAATTCAAATTCTCTCATCCTATCCCTGATATGTTTGATTTTCTTTCATCTGCTGAACACAAAAAATTATTTTAGAAGAATATTTCAGCTCTGTAGGTCCATAAATGAATGTGGAAAGTTCCAAAATCCACATAAGGGCAACATTAAAATACTCCAGACAACTTTGGTGGTTAAGTCCATGACTTCTGAAGCGATATGATGATGGTAGTAAAGGTGTAGGTGAGAAACAGATCTCCTTCTTCTGTTTTTGGTGAAACACATTCTTTGTACAGAATTGGGCGAGGAGAATTTATGATAAAAAAGGACTTAAATATTGATCTGTTTCTCACCCACACCTATCATATCATGTCTGAACACATGGATTCAACCACTGGAGTCATATGGATTACTTTTATGCTCCCTTTATTTGTATTTTGGAGATTAAAAAGTTTGGCACCTGTTCATTTGCATTGTGAGGACCTAAAGAACTGGAATATTCCTCTAAAAATCTTAATTTGTGTTATGCAAAAGAAAAAATTCCATACACATCTGGGATGCCACGAGGTGAGTAAATCATAAGAGAATTTAAATTTTTGGCTGAACTATCCCTTTAATTTCCAACAGATTATTGGAGTGCAAATTTCCACGGTGAGTGGCAGGTGCTATTTACATGTAGTGCAAATAGTCACGCTGAAATAAATTCTCCATTAAAATCCTCTCAATTAACCAGCTTTACCTTTTTAACATCTCTGACTACAATATGTAGAGTGTTGGCAGGTCCAAGTTTCTGTCAAAAAAACAAAAAAACATTTTTTTGTTTAACACAAGTCATGAGTTATGTAAAAATTAGTAATAATATTATGATGGACATAAAAAACCGTGAAAGCAGAGCCTGTTTTTATTTTTTGTTGTTGTTTTTTGAGGATTAAAAATTGCTCTCATGCTCTATTGTACTTGCTTCTTGATAAGCTCCAACATGAAAATAATTGCGGTGCTTACAGTGTTGTATAACTCCTCTAATCTTGGGATGGTTAGAAAATGGTGAATGTTTACACCGTTTTCAATGAGGAGTTTGACAAAGTCCACTCTGTCTAGAACCAAAGCATCAATCATGGCCTGCTCAAGGGAGTTTACCTAAAGAGGGCGACATAGAGCAAGAACAGTCAGTGAGGCAGTCAAACATACTGTAGCACTGAACTTCATGATACAAGTTAAATGTTAAATACTTGTATCATATCTGTTATTGTCGTTGCTTGGAACGTAGTGTGTCCAGCCTGTCATTTTAGAATGGTTCTCACAGTGGTCTACTACCTTAATTTGCATTATTTCACCAAAGTGTCGACTTCGAGAAGTACCGCAAAGGCTGAGGGTGGCTTTGTAAGACACTATTGCACTTTGACATTTCCTGAATAGCCATGCTGTCTTACCCAGTTGAGCAGTTCTAACTTCCTGGGGTCGGTTTCCTCTGGTTGTTCTGCTTTGGCTTTGCCTCCTTTGCCCTTTTTTCCTCTGGCTTTGCCTTTTTTTTGTTTCTGCTTGTCTTGGGTTGGTGCTGTGCTGGTGGAGATGGTGCTTGCAATGGCACTCGCAGGCTATGAAAACAGAAACATCTTCTTACATCTGTGTATGTACAGAATGTTATTTCTTGTGGCTATTATATGTAGTTTGGAAACAAGGCACATGTTTGACTCACTGGTAGGTTGTGTCCGTACACAAAGATTTGATTGCGTGCTATGTCCACTCTATTCCAAGCCAGAGCCAGGCTCAGCTGATCTGGAGCTGATGCATTTGTGCCTGAGACCCCAAACATACACAAACTTGAGTTATTTGCCAACCATGAACCATATTTCCAGAATAGGATATTCAGCCAACTAACAAAGGACAATGCATCTACAGTATATGAAGTATATCAAACTACACAATGAAGACTCTAAGACTTTATAGATATTACAGTTTCTGTTATTGCATGATTTGAAATGATGCGTGTTGTGAAAGGCGCTATACAAATAAAAATGTATGCAATTTTAGGATACCTTTCAGTAACGCAGTGAGGATGGCCATTTCAATGTCGTCTTGTCCCTCAGCGCCAATTCGAAAGACTGTTATCTACATATAACAAGTTAGACAGGGGCAGCAAACCTTAAAAACTTTAATACATTTAATCTAAAGTGTATTTATTCGCCATGGGAGAGAATGTGAACTCTTGGGGGGAAAAGGCATAGAATGAATGAACTAATGTGGTGAAAATGTGGATGAATGTTTAAAGGCATGTGTATTTAGTTTGCATACTTCACATGTTTTCGCACAGATGTCTCAACACAAATTTGCTTTATTTGATCTGCATTAACAGGAGTTAAAATTCCTCCTGTAGCATCTCCAAAATTCATACCCCACAAAAACAGCTAATTCCCCTCTGAAATGAGCTAATACTGCTTTCCTTGTTTGAGACGGCTTGTACCAAATACAATTACTTTGGCGCAGTCATATGTACGTCAATGCTAAATGCAATCACGCTGGTGAGTACGAATGGCACTTTTCCAAGACATTCCTGTGTTATAGCATGCATTGTTAATGAGTGGCTTATGGTTGAGTCTGGGTAGTTAGACTGACAACTCATGGTTTCAACTGATTGATGGTCTGCAGAAGGGGGTCACCACCTTAACTTGAACTCTTGATAGTATCGGAGGAACAAGCATTGCTAAAAAGATGTTTGATTTTCCTTTCATTTATAAAATGGACCTCATTACAAATTTGGAAATATATCATGTAAAATGTTATTTATAATGTAATTTAAGATAATGTGATTGATATGATTATATAATGTATTTTTTATAGAATTTATTTTCAAAATAAATTATATATACTGGTTCTTTTTAGGGATGTTGCCTGGAGGCAGTACTGAGTGACAATGGAAAGAAAATCAAGACATTTATTTTTATTTAATTACATATTTTAGTGAGATTGACTACAATTAGCAAAAAAGAGCAAAGAACAATGCTGTCAAACTATTTTATGGCATTGAACATTAGAGAAACTGATTTTACACTAACTGTTAAATGACAGAATTTATTAGAATTATCTAAGGTCAGTCAATAATATGATTACTTGTAGGAACCATTGAAATTTAAGTTGAACTGGAATGTGTATATTTATGTTTCCATAATTACTGAAGGCTTTTCTTCTTTATCTTCATGTTTATGTCTTAACGTACATTAAAATCTCTTTTTAAACGCTTTTCTTGATGGCCCATCTGAAGATGGAAGATTAGCCCATCTGAAGCCAGAAAACTTGATATGAAATCACTAGAATTAACAGAAGAGATGTTCAGTGTTGATTAGAGAGAAATGGATCCACCCTTCCTCCGCCCCATCTGCTCAGGAACAGGGTCAGTGAACATGGCTGTTTGGCAAGAACAGGTGGCACAACACCCTGATCCTAGTCCAGATGTACAGAGAAGATTATCTCCTGTCCTGAGGCAGTATTACTAAACACTTATCAGATCACTTACCCACAGTTAAAGCTGCTGCAACAGCACAAATATTGCCATTAACCGAGCTCACAGAGTTCACTGGACAGCCCTCTAGGTTAATCCTCTAGTAGTGAGTCTATAGATAAAAAAAGGGCCATGGGAATGTCAAGCACATCAAGGTGTGAGTCTTTAAAAAGTAACTATTTTCTCACAGGAGGAAAACAATAGACATTTCTGAAAGTGGGGAATCATGTCCCCCCCTTATAATCTGGTTATAGTGTCACCATTCTTTCTGATGCACTTTCTCTAACACATGATCTGAAAGAGATGGTTGGTTGGTTAAATTAAGACAAGCTCTAGAGGTCACTTGGGAATGATGGCTATGATTTAATATGGTAATGTGAACTGAAATGTGATTGTGTAGGGGGCAAATACAGGTGAATTCATGAGAAGGACAAATGAATAAGGACACATGACAAAATGAAAAATGAATGGGAACATTTATTGATGATCATTTTATGCCATACAATTAAACAGTAATATATAAAAAAAATAATTTAATGTAATGTAATGTTTAAAAAGTATGAAATGTCTTTACATATAAATCTTTATATCTCACAGAAAATGACAGCATGTTAATATTTAAGAAATAGTTCAATAAATAGTTCAATATAGTCCAAATATTAATAGGTTTTGGTAATTTTACAGAGAAAATCTTGATGTCCGTGCATGCATATGAGCGCATAAAGTGGCTCATAAATTCATGGCAGAACTCGTGTTTTTTATTACTAAAAACAATGCACAATTTTCATGTGAATGCGTGCCATTGTGAGTTCTTCCATGCATGCTACCTGTAACATTTTCAGTAAAAACATTACTTGCATTTTGGGTTGTTTCTCACCAAAACCTATCGTACATGTTCAGAAGACATTTTTGGTTGAATTTTATTTCATTGTAGATACTTACCAGCTCCCTCTTCTTCATGCATTCATTGACCATGAGCAGAATCTGCCCTGACTGGGTCTTGTTGTAGTTAAAGGTCTTCTGGATGGTGACTAGCAGCTGCTCTTTTGCATCTTCATTTACCAGTCTAAAAATGAAATTCAATTGCAAAAATTAACAGATCAGTTTCAGGTCAACGCTTGTGGCCTGACAGCCTGATTCTTGAAATGAGGGTGAGAACATTTTGAGTTGGAGGTTGGGTGTTTATATTGGCTACAAACACTCACCCTTCCACCTCTGAGTACTTGTGAGCAAAGGAAATGATGTCCGAGGCTCTGCCACTGCCGTCGCAAACCACAACAGGCACGGCTGGCTCTTCATGCAGGCTCTCCAGCACAATGGAGATCACATTCGGACCTCCCTCCACAATTAGACAAACCACCGGTACACCCTGCCCCAGACCTAACACAAAAAGACATGCACAAAAAGACATTAATTTACTTTTGGAATTTCATATTGGGATTGTGCACATATCAATGTAATACAAATACAAACATTAATAAGCCTTTTTGATATTCTGTGTTTTAAATCTCCTTAAATCTCCACGTTAATACAAAAACAGGTATTTAAATGTCAATAAAATTATTTAAATTTGTCGGCCCTGGGTCTGATCCTCGATCAGCCGATGTGAGTGATGACAGCTGAGCCTCCCTTTGCTGTCCCTGCCTTATCACAAGCTCCAGGCATAGGATGACAAAGGGAAACCCACAGGTCACAGAGAGCAAGGTCTTGATCATCAGAGCTAGAATAGCATGGAGATTCTCTCTTCTGGTCACTGACCGCAGCCCCACCAACACTATTACTGATAATCAGGATATATCTTGACATTCAAACACTTAGCAAGCTTCAAATATGCCCTGTTTAGACATCAGAGATACATTAAAACCTAATGCAGATAAGATGAGACTGATGCAAGGGCACTTACGCGTGTTAATCTTCTGCAGGGAAATGTGTTTCTCCAACTGTCTGCGCAGTTTGACCTCTGCCCCGTATTTTCCACATGTGCCATTATCGGAAAGTATGAAGTGCGAGTGACTATTGTTGAGAACGGCTAGCTTGCTCAGAGGGTTGGAAATCGCCTGGTATGGTTTGGTCACCTGAACAGAAGCAAGACATTGCAAATGAAAACAATAGAACTTTTTACAGTTACAGTACAGTATTCAGTGTTCACATTAAGGGGTTGATGGTGGTCAACGGGGGCACAGAGTTAAAGGAATTGTCCTTGTTCAATACATGTTCAGCTTAATCAACTGCATTATATCAACAGCAAATAATTTAGACTCATCTCCCGTTTATTTGAAAAAAAAGCAAACATTGTGGTTACAGTGAGGCACTTGTGGAAGTGAATGGGTCAAGTCCATAAACATTAAAATACACACTTTTTCAATAGTATATCCACAAAACTCAGCATTGTACATGTTAACAGGATTTTAGTGTGTGGGAAAATCTCTATTCTAAATGATTTTAGTGTTATAATATTGCTTACAGGGTTTACCAGCATTGCGTTGTCATGGCAACAAGTTGTAATATTGCATATAACTTTACACTGATGAGGTTTGTAGTTTTAAAATAAAGTGCCTCACTGTAACCATGATATTTGCTTCTTATAATTTTTTTTTAAATAAATGAGTCACGAAACGTAACGAAAAGTAATGAAACACCAATATATATAAATCAAATTAGAAAAAAAAAATAGTGCCCCAAAACTGGAATGTCTGAATATGCTAAACTTGAATTTCTAAGGTTTTGTGTGGCTGTTACAGAATGGGACGGACATCGCGAATCCTCATTTTTACATGAAAGTAAAGTCACAAATCTTTGTTCATTTATGAATATTTATACACATTTTTCACACAATTACTATATCACCGTTTATAATAAATACAAAATTTCCATACTTTTCATATATTTATTTATATTATACAATTAATATTATAATTTTTTTTTGAATGTGCATTTTTTAAACCCTGATCTACTTCCGAAAGTGTTAGGGGGTGCTAGGGGGACCCCCAAGAGCTTTAACCCAATTCCAACACTGTAGTGAATGTTGCTCAGAACCTTAGAGGATTATTTTTCCACGAGGTTATGAGCACCAGTACTCTTAGTATTACACGCTGATGGATTGTGCTTACATCTTTTCCAATAAGATCCTCTTTGCTCTCCAGGATTCCCCATGGAGCAATGCCTATGGCGCAGACTTTCCCTCTGGATTTAGAGGAGTGATCCTTCAAAGCAACTCCAACGTGCCGGATAACTCCTACATTATGAGCGAATGTAACATAAAACAGATTAAGGAAACTCTCTTAACTACATCTGATACATCAAACTGTTCATATATCCCCATTGGAAAGCAGATAAGATTAGTGTTGGTTGAGGATGGATCCAAATGATGTACATAAAGCAAGATTCATGCCATTAAAGCATATATTTGTAAACGATAAGTACCCACCAGTGCTAACACCACCAGTGAAGATCCAGGCTCCAGTGGTCACAGCAGCCTTGATCAGACCTTTCCCAAAGACCTGTTTGAGTTTTGGTTGCAGGTCAAAGTTCTGGAGGCCACCATGAACGGATATAAGCAAAGTTGGCAGCTCCAGCTGCCATTCTGTCACCATGAGATGCAGCAAACTATCCGGCTTGGTATCATATGACACCCGGATATACTGTAGGAGAGATTATGTTTTAAGTTGAATGTAAGCTTTAACTGTTGTTCTTGAAATAAAACATGCTCATGTCCTCAATAAAGTGAAATATTCTGGTGGGGTTCTCCAGCTTTTCAAAATAAACAATTATGTAACCACAAAGTTGTTTCTATGGATTTGTCTTGATTTACAAATCAACTCTTAGTGTTCAGAATACATACCATGGCCTTGTTGACAAATCCACCTCCCTGAAATTCAATGGTGCCAAATGCATCGGTAGGGGCAGTCTGGGTATGTCTGACCACTGACCATTTCTCTTTAGGAAGGTCCACTTGAATTAGCTGGTTCTCCTCTGAGGGCTTGTTGCTGACTTGTTGGTGCTGGGTCATAAGATAACCACATGTGCACCTGAAGACACGCAAAGCAAAAGTGAGTTTGTGAGTAATGTCGGCAAATATTGAAGTACTATATTGAGGTTCAGAAGATTTCGAAGTTCTATAACATGGGCATATGTCTTAGTTGAGGTTTGTTTTATTGCACGCAACAGGATGTTTCGTAACTCGAAAAGTTGACATATAGCCACATAAATAATATTTGTTGTTGGTTTCTTTGTATGTAGGCCACCTAATAGGGCTCTATCTAAACTGTGCTCAGATTTCAGTTGATATATGCATCTGTGCACATCCTGGCATCCCTCCACCTATAGGAAGTTTGGTGGACTGGAGTACTACATCGTCCCTCTAACTTCCAGTCCTGCCACTCTACATGCTCACACAATGATCTGTAAAAGGGCTTATGATATCACACATCATCCCTGATTACATAAGAGTCTAAAAAGCCTCAAAACAGAATGAGTCATTGAGGTAATTTGTTTTGCACAATGGTGCCATTATACGTAGTGGCATGTTGTTTTGAAATGTTTCAAAATTGCTCACCGGGTTGGGTCCTTGGCAGGAGATACATAGATGCATTCTCGTTTGTGAAAGGTTTTTTCAATCCAAGCTTTCTGGCCCTGAGAAACCCAAAAGAAAATGCATTATAGTAAGATGGAAAATTCCTCATATATTGGCTTTCAAAGGGATAGTCAAGGGATAGTTGTTCACATCAAATTCACCATACAATATGACAACCATGTTGCTCAATTATGAAGGCCATCGAATATGCACAAAGCAATAGATGTGAAACATATACATATGCAGTATACTATACCATTTCCACTAGGTCACAAATTAAAATATGTGTAACATCATTTACAGCAAGAATTGCTTTTAGTCCCTTGAGTTTCCCAAGAGTGAATACTGTAAATCCTCTTTGCAATGATAATCCTTACTAAAGTACTGTGTGAGTGGTACAGTATGCGCAAGCCGTAGATATACCGGCACACATGGCCGATAAACTATGCCAAATGTCTAAAGTGATTAAACAAATCTAGAGACTTCTGGTGAAATGCATTTGTTCACCATTATGAGCGTATTTAACTCACAGCCGCAGATGGGAGTGCTTCTAGGAATATATAGGATTTGAACTTAGATAATGGATGCTGCTACTAACACTGCAAAGCCGCTAACTGTTGCTTGAAGATACAAATCCAAGCTGTGGCCTGTTTTTCCTGAAATTATTAGTGCATAGCAAATTGGAGCTCAAACCCTGTTCCAAACCGTGGTTATTCAATGCTTTTTTTTTCTGTTCTGAGAAAGCGCCAAGGAAAGCCACTAACAAATGTAGCTTTTGCAAAAGAACCAATTCTGCCACGCCAGGGTTTTGATTGTGCTCCAGCATTGGACGAAAATAACCTTTGGTTCAAAGCAATATCTGTCTGGGCTTTTGTTATTGGTTCAGTTCTAATTAAGGTGAAATCTTTTGAGATAAATCATCTAAAAAATCTGTCACAGAACAGAGACAGAACAAGTTGTAAAAATGTCAGACCATGACCTACCATTGTATACCTTTGGAAAATTATCACTCTAGCATTTGAAATTCACATAGTTCAGATTAAAAAAAATAAATCCACAATTATGAGATATATATTCAGAATATTAAGAAATATAGACACAATTGTGTGATACAACATTGCAATTGCGGGATATAAAGTCACAATTTTAAGATTTAAAGTCACAATTGCGAAATAAATATACAGAATTATACGAAATAAAGTCACAATTGTGAGATATAAAGTGGAAATTGTGGGAAATAAAGTCGCAATTCAGAGATATAAAGTGACAAGTGCAGGATATTAGGTCTGAATTGTAAGATATAAAGTCACAGTTACAAGATATAATGTTTCAATTGCAGGATATAAAGTCGTAATTCTGAGATGTATCTTAAAGTGGCAATTACGAAATATAAAGAGGGAACTGCAACATATAAAGTCACAATTTTGAGATATGAAGTAGTAATTGCGGGATATAAAGTCACAATTCCAAGATATAAACTATATATAAAATATAAAATTGCGAGAAATAATGTTGTATTTAACTTTTTTATTTAATTTCTTTATTCCGAGGTGAGATCCGGCTTCCATACAATTTTGAGAAAGCAAATTTACAAAAGACTTAATGCTATTAATGAAAAATAAATCATTTACAAAATATAAGCATATCAATACAGTTAGATAAAGATTAAGTTATTTAACAAATACATTTTGGCAACATTCTATTAGTTAATTGCTCAACTTTACTGCTGTTGCAAGACTTGGGGTAACTAAAGAAGAAAGGGTCACAGTACACAAAAAGGAAAATTAGCCAACAGTCCCACTACAGTGATCATTCCTGTCCCCTATCATCCCCTTATCAACAGCATCAGCAGAGCATGGATCCATGGATTCCTCCTACACACCAAGCCTAAGCTAGCAGGGTTCTTACCTGTGGAGCCACTTGTCGATATTAAGAAGGTGGAACAGAGAAACTTTCTGTATCAATGTCCCTCCTGGAGCTCCGCTGGTGAGGGGTGCTTTCTCCCAGAGCATTGGCGCCCACTGAATCCCACAGAACATGAAACTTCATCACTTTATGAGGGGCTGTTCATATGATGAGCATGTGAGCAGGCTCTTTGTTCGGGGCAAGTCCCATGACTTCAGTTCAAGGTAATCCTTTTGGGAGTCCCATGACCCCTCTTTCCTTGCCCACAGGGTATTTTCATCCCTCGCTGGAGCAAGGCAATACAAATCTAATTTGATAACCTCACAAGCCCATCAGGCCCCTTGAAACACACCCTTTAATCTCTGAAATTTCTTCTTAGCTCTGAAACTTATTCCTTAGACATATCTATGTTCATTTAGGTTATTCATAGAGAGTCATGTTTGTATTTAGAGGAAGACAAAAATGGCGAATCTAGAGCAGGACCAGAAAAAAAGCTTGGCTAGCACCAAAGCTTTTCATTTGAAAGTGTCACCCGCCTCTGACCACTTTGATTTCAAGCTCAATTTGCATAATTGAGAGAATTGGACCCTGGCAGTCTTTTGAAAAGAGGCCTAGTTAAGACATGACTGGACTCCAGTTGGGGCAAAGGTCATACCACTCTAATTGTTGTTAATCTCTATTTCCACCAACCATATTGTGAAGGGAAAATGGTTCTGACAGAATAATAATCACGTCAAAGCATTGATGATGCTGAAAACTTTCTTCTTTTAGGGAATAGTCCTTTATAAGACACCTTCTTTATAGAAGAAAGTCATTCTACAGAATAGAAGATCAGTTGATTTAAGATGACATTTCACAACACAAATGATGACAATATTTATAATATCACGTATTGGTTTTATGAATAGCTGTGCAAAAAAGTCCCCATGTCTAGTTAAGGCTAAATTTCAATGTTGTTTGAAGACAACAGCAGAAGGAAAGTAGTTGGACAGTTTCTGTCTTAGGGGCTGTTCACAACAAACATGTTGGCAGTGTTTTTCAATTGTTTTCAATGCAAACTTGTCCTATATGGACATAGTTGACCATTACGCTGGTTTTTTTCCGCGTCTCGCGCAAGAGTGCTACGTTTCCCTTAACAATTATGTCCCATTGAGGTATGTCATTGAGACATGTGTAGAATATGCAACTAAAACTGCTCTTATTTGGACTAAAATAACAATATCACAATAACAATTTATAAAGTATCTGCTTAGTATAAAACCATATTTTTTTTCAACATCTTGCATGGGAGCATCTGAGTTATTTAGATGACATCAGGGATGGACTGGGAAGAGAAATCGTTGTGCGTCGGCCCCCCAGGAAAATGTCCGGTATGCCAAATGACCAATCAAGCTCTGGATGCCATGTCAGGTTAAAAAGAACATCAACTTTAAAAAAGTGCATCTCGAGACACCTGCATTCTGTTTAATTTGTGCTGCCGTTAGAAAGTTTAGCACAAGCCAAGAACGCACTCACTTTGAGCAACCCTTTAGAATTATAATGTTGCAGTGCAGTACAGTCTGGTGCCATTTACACTACAGAAAAAATTCTTAGTAATTTTGTCATTTTTTTACAGTACAAAATAAACATCACAAATTTAGATATTATGTTTTATTTTCAGAATTTAATGCTTAAAAAAATTCAAATGGTTGCCAATAGGGTAAAACAAAAAGCGTGTTTACCTTTAAGTTCTTTTTTTTTTACCCCGGCACATATTTGATTTATTTTTTTGCATAAACCTCTGAAAACAAGACTTATGTTCTTATGTCATATGGCTTCTAAAGTAAATTGATCTCTTTTTAACGATGTTTACATATTGTTACTGGAAAAGAAGTCAAACATACTCAGTAAGAAGTTGGATTGTCTGGCCAGGAACTACAGACATGGCTAGATTAACATCCATGTCTTTAGTTTTTTTTTTTTGCCCTTTATGGGATATATAGAGATAGTGAGATCATTGGTTACAAGTGATTTTCAATGAATTTTTACCCTGACCCGCTCCCTCTTTCAGCAGTTAAGTGCGGCTGTCGTAAAAAAGCATGCGGACTACTGGTAATTAAAGCACCCGAAAACAAAGAGCTTTTGCTACCGTGGTGGATGAGCCAGTGTGACGCGCTTATTTAAACTCATTATCCACAGCAATTAAAACTTAAATCTGCTAAGCACTCATTAGCCTTGTTAGAGTTTCCTCAGAAAACATACAAAAGCTTTCTACTGTAGGAGAAAAAATGAGATTTTACAAATTAACAAGGCCCATGGCAAGTCTTTCCACATGTCCCCGAAGATTGTTGCTCAACTAAAAAGGGATTTGTACATAAGTCGGTTTTTAACTGAGATTTGTGAGGGAATTTGTAAGCAGGCAAAACTTTCCCACAGTTTCGGTGAAAATCAGCCTTTTTTACACACTGTAAAGGCATATTTTCTAAAATTTGCATTGCAATATTGTAGGTGTTATAGCAGCATAGCCTGTTCACACTCCCTGACTCTCCTCAAAACTATACATGGGAGATCACATGACAGTAGTCTGATGACCCATTCCTCAGAAATAATGAACATTGTAGAATTCAATTTGTGCTCACAGTTCAACTCAAGCCTTGAAATAGTGTCCAGCCTTTATGCTTGTTCTCCTCTGAGATATTGACAAATCATGATGAATTTACAAATCTGAATCCTTTATGTATATTCCAATTGGGCATCTGTACTAAGACTTATCTTAAGACCTTAACTTAAAAATTTCGATATATATACTCTCATTCACTATATTGACCATAAAAGCCAAAGTATAATATAATTTGGTATGTGCTTTAATTATTATTATTAAATTAATAAATAATGTAATATTTCTGTAGTATATAATCCATCCATCCTTTCATCCATCCATGACTCGTGATCTTAATGCTAGAAAATTGAAAGCTAAAAGTTGATTGTTAAGAGGGTGTCACCAATCCAGTGTTTGCCATTTTCATTCAGAGCTTTAATTTTCATGGAGGTTTTAGGAGACATTGTATCTGTGCGCCACTTGTCCTTAACCTTTTTAAAATAGCCTTTCCCCCTCTTAGTGTGCCTCTTAAAAGACTCATTGTATCCTGGTTTGGAAATCCAGTTAGCCACCATCACATGAGAGCAACATGTCACTGATTAGCCTTTAGATTTCTTAGTCATAAGACACATTTTTTAGACAAGTATGTTTGTGAGACAGTTTTTTCTCTCCATCCGTCTGAGAGGGGGAAGGGGCAGAGACAAAGAAAGAAATTGTTACTGTAAACTTTGGAGGGTATACAATACATGTCGTTGAAAAGTATTAGCAGAGGAAATAACCATATCTGTCTTTCAGTGTACACATGGGTTTGTCTCTGGGTTCCTGTTTGCTTGAGCAGTCATCTCTTAAATTATTTTTTAAAAATGAATTCCACATAAAGCATATGAGCCAAGAAGTACAGCACTTTTTGATTACTTCATGGCAAGATAGTTGATGAACAATGTGTCCATGGACATACAGTATAAGAACAGTTTTTAAATGGCAAATGTTCAGTTCAGATCCTGTAACTGGTCACCGTTTTACAATTAAGACATTTTTCTGCACAAATGCTCAAGATAGATTTGCTTACTTTGACAATTTAGCAATGTTTTCGATGCCTGAAATACATCAGTCCAATGTGCGCCACTCAACCAGGCAAAGGGAGTCCACCATTGCTGAGATACAGTACATGTTTACTTCCTTGGTGAGTTCTGAAGGATGTATTTTTAGTCTTAATCACATGATAGCAGACATTTGAAAGTATGGAGGCAGAGTGCTTAATCTTGCCCAGCTGCTGGTGCTCATACTGGGCATTATGGGGGATTAGAGGCAGCGGTGGAGCAACAAGCCACGGAGGTGCTGCTCCAGTCTGGCGCTGTAAAAGGTTGCGTTGTAAGTGCTGGCCTGAAACCAGCCCTTTGGTTTCTCTTGTGATCGTTAAGATAGGATTTGGATTAGTGAGAGATTTCAATCGTTTTAAAGACACAAATCTGTTTTATAAAAATGTATCTCTAACTTCATGTTTCACAACATTGCAGGAAGTGGAATTTGCTTCAGCTTCACAAATAGAAATCTTGAGGCCATGTTGATATATTAAATCCATTGCCAGATAATGTATCTGAAATACCAAATTTACCAACATGTTGAAATACATTTACAGACATCACAAATGAGCATTTTCACTAGTTGTAATTCAATTGTTGATAGCAGGATTATTTGGATATATTTTTTGGATATTGTTTCTGTAATGTGTCCTTTTTTGATATCAAGAATGAATGTGTGAACTATGTGCAGATGTAATTGACATTAACATTTAGCACTTTTACTAGTAGTAATTCCATTCCTGAAATCAAGAATGACCATTTAAACTAGTAAATGTTTTATTGTTTAATATTTATAATTAATAACCTGCACAAGATTAAATGTGGAAACAGTTTGCAATAGATGCCATTTTCAAGTTTAAAGACTTTTTTCAAATACTTTTTCACAGAATCAATTTGCAATTATGTCCCATTGAGGTGTAGAGATATGCAGAATAAGCTATATAATAATAACTGTACTACAATGACAATTTATATGTACCAAATAACATTAGACGATGTTTGAAAAAGCCCAAAATCTCACAAATACTTAAAATGAATTTAATAAATAAAGTATTTGCACAGAAAAAGGACCAACAATTTTGATTCTGCCAGAGATTTTAAAGATGCAAATTCAATATGAAATATATCTCAAATGTATATAGTAATTGAGCTTTCTTTACATTTCAACTTTATTGATAGAACTGGAAAAACAGTTAACCTAAAAAATGTGCTTCATGTGAAAACAGGATTGTTACAGGATTTTTATTTCCTAAAAACAGATATTTAAGTAAAAAATATTAACATTAATGTATTCAGGTGGATTCAGTCATGATAAATCATATTTAACATTTTGTTGGTGTAACTGTTACTAGGTAACAATGGCAGGTGACCACTTTTTACATCTGAAAGTATTTATTATAAAATTAAAATGTATCAATTGCAATTTCTTCCCATTTTAGTTGTAGATATGTAAGGCAAAAAATCTACACTAAAAAAAAAACAAGTCTGCTTCATGTGGTAACATCTAAATGAACTGATTTTACACAATTAAAGAAATAGCTCCTTATGGTAACATTTACAGGTTACTTACTGTGTAGGAGCCAGTATATTAATTCTGCAGCCAAATATGAATGAAATATAAAGGACTGAGAAACTTTTAAGCCCATGTTGATTGGCTATTTTCTTCTCCACTCTTCCTCATTCTCTCAATCTGATTGGACTCTCATGAGTTTGGGAATAAATCTGTGAATACTTGTACCGTGAATGTCACATACACCAGACCTCAGAACAGACATCGAGAATACCAGCAACTCTAGAATTCTAATTTAACTCATTTTTCAGTCACCTGTTGATCAAAGTGTTATACACTGTTAGACACCTTGCCAAATCAATCAAGACTGTGAAAACAGCCCTAAACATCCCTAAAACATGGTGAACACTTACCTTCTGAGACCCAGATGCTGATCGTTTAATGGAAGCCCGTTTGATGGAGCCACTGGCTCTCCTTCCTCCCCGCTCCATGTGTCCGCTTGGCCCCTCACAGACTCATGGCTTTCTCTGATCCTCTAACCATCTTTTTCCAGTCTCAACCACCCAAATTTAAACTTCTACTAAAGTGGTCTCTATTCTAGCCACATGCAAGCTCATCTCATTTTGCTGTTCTGTTTCTGAGGTCTCCCGCCCTTAACTGACAAGACAGAAGGATACAAGCGAGGGATAAAGCATCTCTCGATGACACGCTTGATACATAGACCACTTTTCCTCCACATTATAGGCTGTAATCAGGATTAATGCAGCCAGTTCTTGGGAGCTTTCGACTTTAATGGGGGAAGAGATTTAATAAATGTTATTGAAGGTAAATCTACTTTTGGACACTGTGGCCCAAAAAGGCTTTGAAAACATGCAAACTTTGGGACGGGGACTTTGAAGACTTTGGAGAGGGAGCCAGGTGCCACACATGGGACACAGATTTTTGAGAGTCATTTTGAGAAGCTATATCATGAGCCATAAAGTTTTGCAAAACATAACAATAATTCCCTGCCTAGATCATGGTGATCATACAGGACCGCAATTAAGATGCGGCCTTTGGAGGAGCATTCTGATATTCAGGGTGGGCAAGTGGTTGTCTTTTCTTCGGACCGGTATGGAGTGCCATGCTGATTTTCATCTTCTTAATGTAAGTGACCCATCTTAAGAGTTTAGCACTAAACAACCAATATAGTAACTGAAATTAATTGAAATGAGAACATGAATTAAACTAATTTCTCAAAATACATGCATTCACAAATAAAAGTAACAATCATATAAAACCTGAAAAAGATGTGCCAAACCTTTTTGTGTTAAGACAGTTTGAAAGTATGTAGAATGACGCCCTCCTATGGTTATTGTTGCAATTGCACTTTACATTACATTGTCCATGTTTTGCGCAAATTGCATTTTCCTATAATCAATAATAAATAAATAAAAATAAATAAAAAAATCTGTGGTAGCACTGTACATTAAGGTTATATTTGTTAAAGTTTGTTAAAGCATTAGGTAGGGTGAATAAGTGCAAAATGGGACACTTTTGAAAATGTTAAATTTCCTGTCACTTTTAGTGAACCAAATGCCATATTACCTGTCATTATGCCTTTATTTAAATTTTGTATGTCTCCAACCTAAGTCAAATTCCAACATACAAAATAATGGGAAGAATATTTGAAGACCACTATTTTTGACCAAATCCCAGACACCTTTAGGCAGTATTGGCAAAGTATATATTCACTTGCATTGTATGCAGTAATGTAGTCTAGGACAGGGTTTTTCAAATTTTTTATGACAAGGACCCCCAAATATGGGGGTCCTTTGCAACCACCTTGCAAAGGACCCACTTCTAAAGTATATAAATGTCGCTATATATATTTTTGTGTATAAAGACCAGACAAATATTTAAAGTGTAATATTATATAAAGACAATATAAATAACTAGCTTTTATTTTGTTATTGTAGTAAAGTTAAAAGGAATTATTAAAATATTATCTGTAGGTATGCACTGATGTATTGGCCAATTATTGACCAAATAAAAGCCATTGGCTAAAACCATTGATAGAAACCGCTAATATTAACCACCGGATTTTGATATTGGCATTTTCATGATTATGCACAATTATGAAAATGTCAATTTATAGCATTGCATTACGTTTATAATAATTTTTCTGTGTGAAATCTAAAGAACTTCTACCAAAATAAATGAAATACAAAAAAGTCGAATATAATAATTCATAATATATATTTGTAATGTTGTATCATAATATGTAAAATGTGAGTTCTGTTGTTTAGAACTGCAAAATAGCATTTTTTTCCCCCACATATTTTTTTTACCGCTGTGTACATATTGAAAGCTTAAAATGTGTCAGCCAAAAATTGTTTATTTCAGCGCATCCCTATTATCTGGAATAATTTAGCAAACTTTGTAGTACATTGACAGCATACTTTTTTCGACTCAATTTTAAGAACACTCACGGACCCCTTAGCAACCCCTCACGGACCCCAGTTTGAAAACCCCTGGTCTAGGATATACGCAGGCGTACGCCGAATGCCCACCTATCTTTCTTAAGATTTTGTGTATGTGTAGTGGACGTCTACTCACACTACAGGATCAAAATAAGCACAAACACCACCAGACAAACATTGCAATTTACTGCAATCATAAAATGGGACAGTGCTACAACATTATTCCTTTTCACAATCTCTCCTCAGAGTGCTTCTTGCAGACTCTACAAAGTATTATATTTTGATTTTATATTAGATTGTTCCATTCAATAAAATGCATAACAACACCAAAGGCATATTTTATTAAACTAACTGAATTTATGAATTATGAAACTTAATAATACATTAAAGATAATTCACCAATCACACCTGCAATCATAAAATGGGACAGTGTTACAACAATCTTCATTTTCACAATCTGTGAATACATTATTCAGTTAGTACACTGTCCCATCTCTCCAATATGCAGGCAACCACAGTATCACAAAGTCAAAACTCATAGGTTTAGTAGCTTTTCCCCTTTTTTAATCTTAGAATGTTATTTTTAAACGCCGAACTACATTACCCAGAATGCATTGCAATTTATTGGCGCGCACTTCACTCATTGCAGTAACAAATGAACCGGTTACATCGAACAAAGAAGCAAACGAAATAAAATTCAGATTTGACAGACATTTAACATTTGACATTTACTTACTTATGACAATAAGCACAGGCAGTGAACTGATATTTGTAATATTACACCGTTCGAAATACGATACAACAATAAGGCTACTGAAAGCAATACTAAAGTGTATACAGGGTATTTAACATAAAAGAATGTAATTTAACTCATACCAGGATCGATAAAATTCTCTCTGTCGTATCTTATCGTGGTCTCACCGTAACATATATTTGATGTACTTAAAGAATCTGTTTTAAATTGTTCGTTAACCGAGACACATATCTCTCCTCAGAGTGCTTCTTGCTTACTAAGAAGTGCAGCGCAGGTGAGCATACCACTTACCGGAAAAGGGGGTGTACCACATCAGCAACACTAAAATGTAACGCTTACATTTTCCATAACATGTAATTTCATGCATACTCTCTCCCCCTCTACGGAATTGGACTACCCCTTTCTAGTTCTCTCTGCACCGGATAAAAAGACTGGTGAATTATAACACTATTACATGCCCACCTCAAATAAGTGATGATACGTATGGTCGTCAAAACAACAAGTAGTCTTTTGACCCGGAACATTTTCCAATCTAATAACGCGATCCCGCAGCACCGTTGAGTGAATTATGTACATACAAGTGTACAGAGCTTCGCTCTTAACGCGCACTGAGACGCTGGAGCGCAACTGATGGCCCTGCAATCCGACTAAGATGATCTACCAATCAGAACGTTCATTTCAGACGCGATTGGATATTTGCTAACCAATCATATTTTCAGTTTCAGTAAGGGGCGGGACATTTCCAACGTATGACGCACAAGCGTATCTGGAGTAAACATAATTTGCACTGTGAATTTATTTCCCTGCTAAACATAAATATTTAATATATAGAAATTTAAATTGCACAAATAAATCAAATAACCATCAATGTTTGTGTAGGCTATATATGCTAATACAACATTACTACACTTACATTAGCTACAATGCTAACAGTTTATTGCGTATTATGAATTAGTTTAGTTAGAGTAATAATTTATTTATTTATTTATTGTCATTGTTGTAAAAACAACGAAATTTAGTTAAGCAGCTCCTAAAAAACAACGTCCAATAAATTAGCAACAGTAAAATGTACAACATAAAAACTCTAAAAAGCTATAAACTATCTGCAAATAAAAATAAAATAAAAACAATAACCAGTAGTTAATGCATATTCTGTCAGGTTATTCCAGTGAAACATCAGTCAGTGTTGTATGTATATGTGGTAGGGGAAGAGGGGGCTAATAGAATTAACAGCTCTATATAATAATAATGGATTAACAGTTTTCATAGTAGCCTAATAAAAGGAACATTAATGCCACCTATTAATTTAAATACATATTTAACATCAAGTTACCATACCATGGGTCTTAGCAGTGTACTCTACACCATGCCAGCATGAAACTTATCCTGATATATATTTTGTAAGTTTATGTGGTACTAAATACAACAGTATTTTTTATACAATTTTCTTACACATTTGACGTATGTAATGTATATCAATTTAAATTAATTTTAGAGAACGGGTGCATGTGTTTTATTATTATTATTATTTATAGATATGCTCCTGAAAATCTTAATTTGTGTTCTGCTTAAGAAAGAAATTCACATCTGGGATGGCATAAGTAAACGATTAGATGTTTTTTTTTTTTTTTATTATTATTTATTTACGCATTTCAATTTCATAGCAAATTTGATCAAATTTAATTGAGTATTTGAAGTTATATTAATTTAATTTAATTAAAATTACACAATTCAATTTGATGCAATTTGCTATGAAATTACAGTGCGTAAATCTTAAAAATAGACTTTTATTTTGTGTACATTTTTATGACATTATTATCACAGTATACCCAAAGTTCATTATTATTCATTTGTATTACTTAGTACTTCAATAATCAGTAACATTTGTACAGTAATCTCAAGTTTGACCATCATTTATTATTGTTGCTTTGCTGCTGTTAGTAAATGTAATTAGTCCTATTTTTAAGATTTACGCATTTCAATTTTGGATGTCAACAAAACAAGGGCATGACAACCCAAGGAACCTCACGTGGACACTCACACCTCTTCATCTCACTATAAGAGGATGAAACGTAAAGTAATCCATGTTAAATCAATAACTTCATAAAGCTGACGAACATAAGCAAACAATTTAACCCACACAAATGGCATCTTATTATAAATCACATGAGCATTTCTTACAAAATACAGTGTGGATTCCTCATTAAAAGTGTAAAAAAAATCGCAGCATGTCACAGGGCGTCAGATTTGCAACTGTTTACCTGATTAAGGCCCCTGTCACTAAGATGAAACCGTTTTTAATATTAAATAACAATAGAAACCATTGGACACACGATTGCCCCTAATGCCAGAATTCAGAAAACTCAATCTAAAAATGGCTTAATGCACAAGCAGATTTAAAACCAGCCAGGACAAACATTGATTTGTTTACTGGCTCACTAAAATGAAACATCTAATTCTTCCAACACGTTTGATTAAACCAGGAATGAGTGCAATTGCTAATTGTGTCATAATAAACCCCAATTTGCGTACAACCAAAGAGTTTGAAACACTGAAGACCTTAAAGCTTTGCTTGTCCACATCAGCCTGGCCAGCTGAAAGTGTCTATAGCTTCAGAAACACAAGGTCTTGCTGAATTCTGTGAACTTCAAAGCAGATGTGACTGTGTTTAAATCAATAAAAGTCTAAAGCAGAACTGTTTGCGCTTACCTTCCATTAAGCAATATAAGTGCATCCATTGCTTTAAAAACAGATAATGGATAATTTCTCCTTGTAAGCAGATACAAATGAGCTTTATGGGTGAAGATGGCTCTGGTATTGTCAGGCGAACACTGTAATTCCCTTACTAGAGAGCATGTTGTGGTCACCAGAGCTCTCCGGAAAACCCAGAGGGCTCCCGTTATTCAACATTCAGCTGAAACCAAACTGTATACCCTTAATTTCCTTCCCATTTTGCAGTAAAAATCTGATGAGCATGTTCCCCCGGGGTGCATGGTGTTATTTGAAACATCAGACCATGTTTTTCACTTACAAAGAAGTGTCCATATTAAACAAATAAATGTCCTGATAAAATAAATATCAAAATACACAATGCATATTCACACAAGACTGTATAATATGCTGATCTGACCATAAGGTTCAAGGAATTTCTGAATGACAGTGTCTAAATAGGTAAGAATATTTGATATGTGAAGACAAGCAGCAAAGCCAAGGGGTTTACTCATGATCCCTCCTCTTGGAATGTGCTGAAACTCAACCCATCACCTTAAGCTGGATTTCCATACACTAACATTCCTCCATAGAGCTTTGCAGACCTTAATTGACGAGGCAGGGTTATAAACATACATTTTTATATAGTGTTTTTGCAAACTATATAATCTGTAAATGTGGGGGAGATAGCCAGGGCTGGTTGTCACACTTATTATACCATTGAATATTTCTCAGGGTAAGTTCATTCCACCGTTATTGACTAAGGAAAAAAATAAAATAAAAATGAATGACATTTAATGACTTTGCAGCATTTAAACAATAAACAATTATAAAACAAATTTGTGAAAGCAAAACTGTAAAATACAATGCAAAATATCGAACCATTGTTTTGGCCAACAGAAATTGTAATTACAAGGAATGTTCAAGGTTCAATACAATTTAAACAGCGTTTGTGGCACCAAAAATACATAAATAAATAATATATATATATATATATATATATATATATATATATATATATATATATATATTTTTTTTTTTTTTGACTCATCCTTTATATAAAAAAAAAAAAAAGGAAAAATCATGGATCAGTAAGGAAATTTCAATGGAAGTGAATGAGAGCAGTTTATAAATATTAAAATATTCACTGTTTCAAAAGTATAGCCACAAGATGAAAACGTTGTATGCGTAAACATGATTTTAGTGCGATAATTAAGGATTTATTGGCATTCATTTATTTTACCAGACTACAGGGTTTACCTGTGTTAGGTCATCATGACAACAAAGTTTTAAAATTAGATATAACTTTACACAGATCAGATTAGTAAGCAGTTTTATCACACTAAAATCACGTCAACACAGATAATGTTTATATCTTGTGGCTATACTTTTGAAACAGTTAGTCTGGTGCACAGATCAGGAAATTTGAGGCAGATACAATCTCCGATTTTGTTCTTAAAGTAGTCTTTGCCACACTTTTGCAAGTTATATTGTGCAGTTATTTGTTTATACGCCCCACACAGTAATATTGCTGTAACACTTTACAGAAAGGTTACATTTGTTAACATTATTTAACAACATTACTGTAGTTAAGATGATCTAATGAACTTAATGTTAGTTACAACTGTTATATACTATTACATTTTTAAAATCAAAAGTTGTATAATTGAATGTACATTAATGAATTATGAACTAACTTGAACTAACTATGAACAATTGTATTTTTATTAACTAACATTACAATTAATAAAGGCTGTAAAAATATGTTGTTCATTATATGTTCAGGATACCTAATGCATTAATTAATGTTAACGAATGGCACCTTTTTATAAAGTTACCAAAATTACATTAAAATTGCAATAATTGTGAATTGCTCAAATTTATTTGCTTTGAAACAGTTATGAAAAGGTCACTGTGACATACTGTCAACCAAGAACCATGAGAGCATCACACACAGCAGAGATAATGCAGCCATATCAACCTGCTGCTCTCACCTGGTTACCCACTGAAGCCAAGCAGGTTTGAGTCTGGTCAGTAGGGTTGTTCAGAATTTAATACAATTCATGAGTTGGAATCAGTCCTCAGTCAGCTGCACTGCCTCCTGGTGGACGGCTGCAGGCTCATCCATCTCCTGGTGGACGCCAGCGGCGAGGACTCAATGACAGTGCATCCTTCCTCCAGATCTGGTAAATGTATCTTGCTTATCGGAAAGGAGGAGGCGGAAACCGGGTGAACAATCACGCATAAACATCACGACTTTTAATCAGACACAACAAAAAACATTGATGCACAGCCACACACAGCTCCGCGAGCATCTCTCGCTTTCTCTCAAACTGGCTTCTCTGGCTCCTCCTTATCACCCAAGAGAAAGAGAGAGAGGACAAAAAAGAGAAAAGGGAAAGAAAAAATCCTCCGGTTCCTGAACACGCCGCCCACCCAGTCCTCAGCCAAGTGGAAAACAAAAGTGCAGTTTAGAAGGGAGAAATGTGTGGTGCTGAGTATGACTTGTGAGTGACAACAAAAAAGAAGGAAATAGAAACATTATTTTGCATTCGTTGAGTGGAAAAACAAAACTTTTCTGCAAAAGCTATTTAATCCTAGAACACATATGTAGCTTCACCTCCAAATTAGACCCAGGTGAAATCTAGATGCCTATTCTTTATAAAACTACTGTACATACTGTTATACGACTTTGACTGTATAGTGAGAAATTTCCATGTTTGGTGGTAAAAAATTTTATTTTCAATGTACAATGGACTAGGATAAAATAAAAATAAAATGGTTATGGACTTGTAAAATGACAAACTACATATTTGCGGTATGACACTATATTTATATAGTTATTTTTATCTTGCTACTTTAGTCTTTAGTCATACATTGAGGCAAATATTTAATTTATTGTTGCATTATTTATTTCAGTATTAATTATGTTTTATACCTGTTTGTTTGTGCTTTTATTTAATTAAATCAGGTTATTGTCACTGTCAAACAGGTGTTTTCAACATTCTCTCATTATTTTCACCACTAGAGAGCGCTCACACGGCATAGTTTCTCACAGAGCTCACAGCCGTTAGTTTGTTTTGCATAAGAGCCAAGTTTTAAGTCAAACATTGCTGGCTACTGACTAAACGAAAATGCTTCCTGTTTGGACACCTTCTCCTGTATTAGCTCCATGTCAACAGAAACTCTTTTTGTCATGCAACACTGTGAAAATGAGTCATGTGTTGTCAAATAATTAGATCAGGTATCTTTGCTGAGCCAGTTGTCACACGCACCTTTCCAGTGGTGATTCCTTCAGCTTCACCTCTATGCTCCAATTTTTTTGGTCATGTGTGTGACTGTTTTAAAGAGATATTTCACTCAAAAATGAAAATTCTCTCATCATTTACTCACCTTCGTGCATCCCAGATGTGCATGACTTTCTTTCTTCTGCTGAACACAAACAAAGATTTTAAAAGAATATTTCAGCTCTGTTGGTCCTCAGAGTGAGTCAACAGTAGTCAAATTTCTCCTCCCATTCCAGTAGTTGGTGATATGCATGAGGAATGCAAATCACCAATAACAAAAGAAAAATAATGTAAAAGTGAAAGTAAAAGTAGAGATTTAACTGCTCTGTCTCTCACCCACATATATCATATTGCTTCCGAAGACATGGATTAAACTACTGGAGTCATATGGATTACTTTTATGCTGCCTTTATGCTTTTTGGAGATATTCTTCTAAAAATCTTTGTATGTGTCCTGCAGAATAAATAAAGTCATGCACATCTGGGATAGCATGAGTGTAAGTAAATGATGAGAGAATAATTTTTTTTAGGGTGAACTATCCCTTTAAGTGCTGGAATCACAGTAACATCTCAGTCAAGTGCCAAGGCAAATTGCTGATGGTCGACACATATTAGGGCTCTTTACTGTCTGATGGAGTCAACAGAACCACTCTGAAACTAATGTTAATGTGGGAAAAGCTTTACCAAAATCTTTCGAATATCAGTCTATAGGGAACATATTAATCAAACAAGATGATTATCAATCTGACTAAACAAGCATGTGCATGATTCATTGAGCCATTTCTGAGTTCTGAATTTGTCAAGCATGTATTGTTTTGTTTTGTACTTGTTAATTTTCCTGTTTTTTTTCCCTGTGACATGTTTCATTACAGAAAAGAGGGAAAATATAGAAAACAGCTGACCAGGAGCTTAACCCCCCAAATTACCTCTATATGTGATAAACTATGGAAAACCTTTCTTAGTACTATACTATAAATTCAATTTAATAGATTTTTTTAATTTGCCAATCTCCTTTAAATTTAAAAACAAAGAAAATCAAATAGCAAAATCAAATAAGTAAAATGCTTCTCCAGTTTTTAAAGGGGGTAAAGCCTCTTTGAAGACTGTATATTACCAATGAACATGGTAGAAAAGGGATATTGGTTCCTGTGTAGTCAAATTACACATTACACAGATTAATAATGCAGCAGGTGTTTGCCCTACCTGGAAGCCGACAGCCCCACCTGGTTGCTATAGAGACAGACAACAGCCCCTGCAGGGACAACAAGCGTGTGTTTCATCTCTGTACTCTGTGCACATACATCCAAAATATGTACGTGTGTGTGTGTGTGTGTGGTAAAGGTTGGTGGAAGGGGGACTTGGAAGAATTTGATGGACACAAACTTAATATCACGTACACTGGAGACTCTTGGTTTCTGAGAGAATAGCATTAAAGAGAATGTCAGCACAACACAACACATAGACAGTTTGGAGCATTCAAGTCTGCCTCTGTTTGAGTTTTTCTTGAGGATCATTCAAAATTCATGACAATCTGCAAAGAGGAAACAGGCTGAGCAGGAGAGAGAGAAAGAGCAATACAAAGAAAAAGGAGCAACTTTACACAGACAGAGCTGACATCGGGCCATGCCAAGGCATGTTAAGACTCTCCCAGCAGAGCTTCCAGAGAAAGGAGGGTTTTTGGTGAACCTGTGGCTCAAGTTCATCAAGTCAATCTTGTATTCAATACACCAGTCTGTTCTGGATATGTAAAAAAAAGGGACTTAAGAATCACTATACTTGTGCATTTCAATTGTTTGTTTAAGTCAAATTATTAATACTTGAAGCTGTTCGCACAAAAGCATTTCCAGGTCATATTTTAACCCAAAACTGAAAAGAAAACATAAAGAGACACATATAAAAAATACTGTAGATATGCTTAAAGAGAATGAAGCCTATTGGAGGACATTTACAAGTTTTTGCATTTTGACATTGATTTCATGACAGCTGAGCTAACTTCCCTCCAAACTCTCATTAAGTTTTATTTACTTATTTATTTTAACTCCCATTATTCTCAGTGGGAATTCACTTTAGGTTTTGTATTATTTTTTTAAAAACTGTTACATAATTTGCATGACAATTAACCTAATTTCCCTCCAAAAAGTTTTTTTGTAACTCCCATTATTCTGTATTGATTTGAATTTGATTCTTATTACTGTAAAACGGTGATATTATTTTCATGACAATTATATTATTGGGTATTTTCTTCTAAAAATAATAATTTTCTTTTATCCGATTACAGGGATGAAATATGATTAGGACATGTTTTTGACACAAATTGAGATTTGTCCCCGACACTTTTCTCTTTGTATCTAATTTTCTTGAATTGTATCTCAATAATAAATATCTTAATGTCTTACACTGGAAACAAATGTACATACAATTAATCACTTTTTAGTGACAGTCATAACAATGTCACAGCATCTCATGGAGAGAGAGAGAGAGAGAGAGAGAGAGAGAGAGAGAGAGAGAGAGAGAGAGAGAGAGAGAGAGAGAGAGAGAGAGAGACATATCCGTTGATTGCCACATCATGCTGCATGCTTTCAGCTTGAGGCCATCACAGGCACGTGCCTCTCTTTATTGTCCTACACCTTTAGGTAAACATAATATAACCTGCACCCTCACTGTTCTCTTCTGGTGAAATCAATGCCAGTGGCCTCTAGTTAATTTCCTTGAGCACTAATTCTAGGAAAGGCAGCACTTCTCAGATGAAACTTCATATTGCTCACAGGTGGCTCTATCAAAGCTCAGGTTTGAAGTTGTTTCATCAAATTAGTTTTTATCTAAAATACAAATTCGACATACAATAATAATACTGCGCTATATACTTTATGTGAATATCATTGGATGAGAAATATTTGAGTTCATTTTGAAATATAACCTTTCATTACAGAATTTGGGATCTTCTCAAATCACCATTTTTGACTATAGAGATCTGTAACGAAATCTAGAGGAGACACATATGAAATTACCGGGGCCTTTATCTCATCTCAAGAGAAGCAGGACACTTAAAAAAGGTCTAATTTAAAGAAACAACTGAGATTTTAAAGTGATTTAGATTTTCCTTTCCTATGGGTTTGCAAATGCTTCAGAATACTAAATGAATATAGATTTCAAATCCTGAAAACATTTCAATATATTTAGTAGGTAACATTTAGGAAATCTGTGACACCCTTGGATGTGGAAACAACTTATGGTACATTGTTGCATGGCTCTCTGGTTTCCCATATACCAGTGATACTTTTTTGTCTTTCATATCACTCCATTACCTCTTCTTTCTTACATAATAACAATGTCATTAATTTTAAATAATTACTTTTATTCATTAGAAAAACAAAAATCAATATTTCAAAACCATTTATTTAATGTAAATTCTGCCTCCGCGTCTTAAGACTTTGTGTTGCGTTAACACAAAAAAAGCCATTGGCAAATTTTTATCAGAGCATGTTATTGAATATTCAATATAGAGACAGATCACAATCTAAAGCTTGTGAAATGGCCTGCATATATTTATATTTTGAGATCAAATAAAAGTTTAACGTCTGGAGATCCTTTTGTCCTCTTGTTCTGAGAAACTGAAATACTTCATCCAAATTGGGCACTTGACCCTCAACACAGCTCTTTCATTTTCATACACACTGTAAACCACAATGATGTCACTGACTTGATTTTAATCGGAATATCAAGTTTTGGGCTCAAAAATCAATTTCTATGTTTCTTGAACTTATTTATCTTAAAGCTACACTATGAAACTGTTTTTGTTAAAAAACAACAAAATGTTATTAATGAGAGAGTGCAAAAAAACAAATCCATCTTCCAAACCATGTTTTTACCCAAATGCACTTTGATAAACCTATGATAATGATTTATATTTTAGATCTGTCAGGATGGATTTAGCCGGAAATTGCATACATACGTCTGAAAAAATAAGCTCCGGCTACTGTAGCATGTATGGTGTGGGAGAAGCATGAAGCTGAAAGTTTGTCATGACGAACAAGAACAATTGACCATGGATCATTGAAAACTGCAACCCACTGGGAATCACCGGTTTTGAAAACAAAGAAACCCTGAACAGAGCAGAGTCTACAAGCAAAAAGGGAAAGCGTAGAGTCTGTAATAAAACCTGAATCAACATCGGCTTGGCTTTTCAGATGTGGCAACAACTGAAAGGATTTAAAAGCGACCCAGACGTGGTTTTTCTTACTCAACAGGTAAGATATTTTATTAATATGGTATATGTATAGTTGTGTAATCAAGCACATACACACGTCTGTACATTAATTAAACTGTAATCGGTGCAGAACTTTTCATTTGCTAGCACACGTGTGTATTTTGTTTTATAACAGCAATCATTTATATAAATAAATCCTTTAGTCCTAGGCTTTCCAAGGACATGTGAGTCTTGAAATGATGTTGACTACTGGTTGGTAACAATGACAATCTATAAATTAGTTACTATTGTGGGCGACAGTGGCTCAGTTTGTAGAGCGGGTTGGCCACTAATTGCAGGGTTGGTGGTTCGATTCCCGGCCCACATGACTCCACATGCCGAAGTGTCCTTGGGCAAGACACTGAACCCCAAGTTGCTCCCAATGGCAGGCTAGCGCCTTGCATGGCAGCTCTGCAGTCATTGGTGTGCGAATGTGAGTGTGAATGGGTGAATGAGACGCAGTGTAAAGCGCTTCGAATACCGCTAAGTTTAAAGAGGCCCTATATAAGTTCAGACCATTTAATATCGTGGTCTTTTTGGCCTGCAGTTATAAAAACTTTACAACGTTTGACCTTATCAGACAAGCAATCGTTGTCTAATGTTAACGAATGTTGCCTAACTTTTGTAACATAATTTATTTCAAAACATTAATGTTTTGATCAAAGTCAAAACAACAGCATAAGATATGACACTTATCTGTTTTTGGATATCCATCTATTCCTTTCTTTCGTTATTTATTTGTCCATTACCTTTGATAAGATGTCCTGTATCCATGTGTACACCGGTGCCTCGAACCACATTCATCCATGCAGAGGAGCCGAAGCACAACTTACGTCATTACCAAAACAATGTTCTTCCGCAAGATGCATGCAGTTTTATTTTTTAACCACTAGTGGGCCAAAAGTTACATAGTGTAGCTTTAGAAATACACATAAGTGTTAATAACTCAAACAATTGAGAACAAAATTGAGGCTATGCGGAACACCCACAAACCCATGCGCTTGAATTCTCTAAGATTCCTTGGTCAAATAGGGACATTTAAATAGTTGTTATTAAGAATTCATAGAGGTTTAAGCTCTTTAGTAGTATTATTTATGTTGTTTTGTTGCAAATAGTTGTGTGATGACACCAATAGGGTGATCTGTGTCTCCTTTGATCAAGTTAACCTTGTTAACTCTATCTCAGTTCTCCCTGCACATGTGCAGCTGAAGTACAGGTTTATTTGCATTTCAGAGAATAAATACGTTTATTTAATGACTGACCTACAGTAGAATTGGATATAATCTTCTTTATCTGAGCTGTGTTATTGTATGATCTAAATTTGAGTCAATTCAACTAAAATTATTAAGTAGAAACGACAATATTTAAATGGCAAATCTCAGTTAAGTCTACTTGCATCTTGATACCTTAATTTAAATAGTTAAGTTAATTCTATATGAACACCAAGTTAAATGAAATTAATTACATTTTGGAGATGCCATTACTCACTTTGGGATTTTTGACATTCTTAATACCAGCCACAACCCACATTTTTTACATTACAAAAAATTGACTTGCTACAACTCAGCAAGCCCTAAAAAGCGGTACAAACAACAGTAATGAGGATTACAGCTTGTTTCCTGTGTGCAGTTGAGGTTGTCTGGGGTGGGAGGGGAGAGAAACAGCGAGACAGAGAGAGAGGGAGCGAGGGAGAGTGAAAGAGAGAAAGAGAGAGAGAGAAAGAGAGAGAGAGAGAGGTGTCACATCACTCTTGAGAGAGACCAGTAATTACACAGGATGTTTAGTTAAACATGAATGATGCGGTTTCCATGCAGTTAATGGTGTTTCCTGTATTTTTAAAGACTTTCTTCTAATACACTATGATAATGAATGTTATTACATGTAAGTGAAATGTTCCCTCCAATGAAAATTCAGCTGTTCATTTTATTTTATGATAATGCCATTGCATAGCCACTCATGACTGACAGCTCACTGTTATCAATTTACATTTTTAATAAAAAAACGTGTGAAATCTTTTTATAATGCAGCCAATTAAAACATTCTGCTTAAGTTCTCAGGTTTCTTGTAAAACAATGCATGAGTGTGGTTTGCCATGATATTAGGGTGTTGTGAGTGGTTTTCTGGTAATTGCTATGGGGTTGCTATTTCTATGATATTCTGGTCACTCGGTCCCTTACAGAAAACTGATGGCAATATCCAAGCAATACTAGTGATGCTTACCTTAGTTAAAAAAGCAAATGAAAACAATAATAAGTTATTCTTGAGTCAGGACCAGTAGACCAAATCAAATTCTTAATATATATGGATACATTTTTATTTATTACTACGTTTTTTGTTTCTAACCCTTGCTCGAGGGGGTTGAACCATCTGAACCAAGCAGGGGTTCATCACCATGTGAAACTAATATGTAGGTGATGTTCGCTTCTATGCTGCTTCAAAGGTGAGTCTGCCCCACACTACATGCCCCAGATTGGGTGGGGGCTGGTGGCAGACAGCAGAGGGCCTGTGGAGGAGGAGCAGCCCATTGCACCGTCTGTTTCCGGGTCTCAGGAAAGATGGGGTGTGCCCCTGCAACCATAAGATAAAGCATGCAACGTAATGGGCTGAACAATGTCAGGCTTTCACACTTGGTCTGATTGCCTGGTCCAAACAAGAGCTTGATTCCTCCCTTCTCCACTTGCCCACACAGGTCTCTTTTCACATAATTTTGGGTTGTAACCATAACCACAATATATTTACGCCCTCAACATGAGCACTACCAAAAGCACTAGCTGCAGCTATTTACGACTATGTCTATGTAATGATTCAGGAGGCGAAGATACTGTGTTATTGAAGTGCTGTATGTACAACATAAAACTTAACATTCAAAGAACAATAACTCATGTATGTCTGACGCAGATATATTGCAATATAAGCAAAGAATGCTCTCTAAGGCATTTTAATTTTAGAAACAAGCAACTATGGGAAAATACATTGTAAATGTAATATACAGGTGAAACTCGAAAAATTTTAATATCGTGCAAAAGTTCATTAATTTCAGTAATTCAACTTAAAAGGTGAAACTAATATATTATATAGACTCATTACAAGCAAAGTAAGATATTTCAAGCCTTTATTTGATATAATTTTGATGATTATGGCTTACAGCTTATGAAAACCCCAAATTCAGAATCTCAGAAAATTAGAATATTACATGAAATCAATAAAATAAAAGGATTTTAAATACAGAAATGTCGGCCCTCTGAAAAGTATAATCATGCATATGTACTCAGTACTTGGTTTGGGCCCCTTTTGCATTAATTACTGCCTCAATGCGGCGTGGCATGGATGCTATCGGCCTGTGGCACTGCTGAGGTGTTATGGAAGACCAAGATGCTTCAATAGCGGCCTTCAGCTCTTCTGCATTGTTTGGTCTCATGTCTCTCATCTTTCTCTCAGCAATGCCCCATAGATTCTCTATGGTGTTCAGGTCAGGCGAGTTTGCTGGCCAATCAAGCACAGTAATACCATGGTCACTGAACCAGGTTTTGGTACTTTTGGCAGTGTGGGCAGGTGCCAAGTCCTGCTGGAAAATGAAGTCAGCATCTCCATAAAGCTTGTCTGCTGAAGGAAGCATGAAGTGCTCTAAAATGTCCCGGTAGACGGCTGCGTTGACTCTGGACTTAATAAAGCACAGTGGACCAACACCAGCCGATGACATGGCTCCCCAAACCAACACAGACTGTGGAAACTTCACACTGGACTTCAAGCATCTTGGATTGTGTGCCTCTCCATTCTTCCTCCAGACTCTGGGACCTTGGTTTCCAAATGAGATGCAAAATTTGCTCTCATCAGAAAAGAGGACTTTGGACCACTGAGCAACAGACCAGTTCTTTTTTCTTTAGCCCAGGTAAGACGTTTGACATTTGAAGCCCATGTCCAGGACCCGTCTGTGTGTGGTGGCTCTTGATGCAGTAACTCCAGCCTCAGTCCACTCCTTGTGAAGCTCCCCACACATTTGAATGGCCTTTTCCTGACAATCCCCTCCAGGCTACGGTCATCCCTGCTGCTTGTGCACCTTTTTCTTCCACACTTTTCCCTTCCACTTAACTTTCTATTAATGTGCTTTGATACAGCACTTTGAGAACATCCAACTTCTTTTGCAATTACCTTTTGAGGCTTTCCCTCCTTGTGGAGGGTGTCAATGATGGTTTTCTGCACAACTGTCAGGTCAGCAGTCTTCCCCATGATTGTGAATTCAACTGAATCAGACTGAGAGACCATTTAAAGGCTCAGGAACCCTTTGCAGGTGTTTAGCTGATTAGAGTGTGACACTTTGAGCCTACAATACTGAACCTTTTCACAATATTCTAATTTTCTGAGATTCTGAATTTGGGGTTTTCATAAGCTGTAAGCCATAATCATCAAAATTATATCAAATAAAGGCTTGAAATATCTTACTTTGCTTGTAATGAGTCTATATAATATATTAGTTTCACCTTTTAAGTTGAATTACTGAAATTAATGAACTTTTGCACGATATTCTAATTTTTCGAGTTTCACCTGTATATATATATATATATATATATATATATATATATATATATATATATATATATATACTATATTCATCCATATAATATAATATAAAATGTATTTAAAATAATAATGCAAAACACGATAACTAGATGTGCCTAAAATTGAGTTATGACTAAAATTAGATGTCTAAGACCAGGGAGTTTCAAGCTTTTTGATGTCAAGGAATAACAAATACGATGATCTTGCATAAATTATTTTTAGCCATCTATATATTTTCATTTACAAAATACTAAGCATTATTATATTTATAAAGGCAACATGTTGTTTGTGAAATGAAACAATTGGCTTTTATATTGTCATTGCACTAAATCAAGAATAAATGATTAAATATTTGTTGATCAAAGTCGATTTGTTTTACTTTGAATTATGTTAATGGTGCATATTTTCTACAGACTATTAACGTCAGATGTTCAGTTCAGTTAAAATGTCTAATATATGTGTAGTCTTTAGAAAGCAGAATAAAATAGATATAATTTCAAATTCTGTAAATGTTTATTTATTTAAATATTTAACACTTTTTTTCTCTGAACTTTTCTGTGAACCCCTTAGCACCCCCTTGTGGACCCCTGAGGTTCCCAGACCTCAGTTTGAAAACCCCTGTCTTAGACTATCAGTTTATTTACATGCTTTTTAAAAGTATGATTTCAGTTGGAAACAAAACAATTATTTGTCTCTTTAAAATGTAATGTAAACGCTTATGTCCCTCTGAAATCATAATAGAAACTATTTTAACGAAGTTGGACTAACAGACCAACATGGATACACGGGAGAGCTGCATGTTGTTTTTGAGAGTTCTGGAACCGGCTACATTATGCAGACTTACCGACAAAGGCCATCTCCTATAAGACAATTTTGCATAGGCCCAGCACATTGCATCAGCAGCATGGGAGACCCGGGTTCAGATCTTGTGTTGAAACCAGGAAGTAATTGCATTTTCATAAACTGATGCACATGACATTGTAAAATGTTGTTGTAATCTAATCGTCAGTGTACTACAGCTTCTACAACTGAAAACAACTCACTTTTAGCGCCCCTCTGTGGACATTTCACCCAAAATAATGGAGCTCACACATGTCCATACACCCACAACAGTTTCCACTTTGGCCACTGGGGTGTGTGGTTCAGTCAGCACAGACAGATTTCAGCTAAATCAGCATGGGTAGCTCAGCGAGTATTGGCGCTGACTACCACCCCTGGAGTCGCAAGTTCAAATCCAGGGTGTGCTGAGTGACTCCAGCCAGGTGTCCTAAGCATCCAAATTGGCCAGGTTGCTAGTGAGGATAGAGTCACATGGGGTAACTTCATCATAGTCGCGATTAGTGGTTCTCGCGCTCAATAGGGTGCGTGGAAGTTGTGCATGGATCACGGAGAGTAGCATGAGCCTCCTCATGCTGGGAGTTCCCGAGGTGTCGTTATGAGCCATGTTATAAGATGCGCAAATTGACTGTCTAAGAAGCAGAAGCAACTGAGACTTGTCCTCCGCCACCTGGATTGCAGTGAGTATCCGCGACACCATGAGGACTAAATTGTGGGAATAGGGAATTTGAAATTAGGGAGAAAAGGGGATAATAAATAAATAAATAAATAAAAGTAAAGTTACTATTTCCGATTTTACTGTGAGATCAGTCTGAAGATATTTAGACAATACAATTGTAGCTCGACTTTGTCCAGCATGTGTACATGCTAATCAGACCACAAATGGCCTCTGCATTGAGAACATACTCCAAAAGACAGACATGATACACAACTTGTATTTAACACTTCATCAGCTGACATCCTTAGGTCCGCATCAAATACTCTAGTGTGACAACACCCTCAATCTTTCTCTACTTACTCCACCCACCCAATCTTTCTTCTCCCCTTTCTTTCGCTTCCACTCTCTCTCTCTCTCTCTCTCTGTCTCTCTCTCTCTCACCCGCAGAGCAAGGGAGTCCATCCTCCACACTGCACAGGGCCCATGATCAGGGTAAACACTTCTTAGAAATCCTCCCCGGGGGTTAGCAAATTCCATGAATCCCCTTTTCAAGTTCTGTGGACAGGGCTGAGAGGGAACACTGGTGAGCCGTGTAATTGTGTGTTCCAATTCCTTTCTACTCTGTGAACAAAGTTGGATAAAAGGTTGCACCCTCAAACAGGACACACGAGGGCGAGGGGAAATCCCACTGAAGAGACTTTCTCCTGCTCGCTAGCTTGGAATTGATGGCTAGTGATGGATTTGATGGCTAGTAAGTTGTGGGTGCACTTAAATTTAGTACAGGAATCACCTTTGGTGACCCCAATAGTTATTTAAGTAAACAAAAATCTGGCAGATTAATTGTTTTGGCATAAGTGCCCATGGCTATTAACCTAGAAGTCATTCTATCAGCACTCAATTTAAGGATTAATCTAGCCTAGCTGAAAGAGGGGTGTCTCTCCACGGCGTGAAGGTTTTCATAAAGCCTCTCTGTTTTCTTTGGGCAGAGGCCTCTTTAGCAATAAATTCTATGCTAACTAACTCTACTCCCAATGTTCAATTGGGGGTGACGTGCCTTTCAAAGCTAGGAGGAGAAAACTCAAAGGCTTTTCATCGCCAAGTCAGCTGTGTGAACTTCTAGTATCACACTAACTTCTAATCATAAGAGGCAGATGTTAGATCCTTTTACACTATCTCCTTTTCCACCAGAATAGGAGATAATTCACTCAATCATGAATATGTTTTCATCATTTACTTTCCCTTATGTTGTTCCAAATCCATATTATATTCTTTCTTCCATGGAACGCAAAAGGAGAAATGTTGAAGAATGTACTAACCATTTCTCCTTATAATGAAAGTGGATTCACGCTGTCAAGGTCAAAAATGAATAAAGTAGTCCATATGACTTATATTCCACTACATCCCAGAAGCCATATGTTAGCTTTGTATGACAAATAGATAGAAATTAAGCCGTAGTTTGCAGAAAATCTTCCCTTCCACCGTAGCTTTCAAATCAAATAGGGCGCCTGTCATGCTATGGATGGAAGGAAAGATGAAGACAGGAGTTGGTGTGAACCCAATTGCAGTGCATTTAATGACAAAACAAAACTATGTACAAAACTACAAAGAAAACACTGAGCACTATTAAAGATAAAACAAAGATGAATAACATTGGAATGCAAAATGTAGAAGAACAACTACAACAACTAACATAAAGGGGATTTTAGTAATGTGATGAGGGATGGTGATCTGAGACGAGACTTGATAAACACTGATAAACACTGAGTGAATGAGGTGAGTTTATATACAGTATCATATTGAGTACACATCATTGTTTCTTTGTAGCTACTAGCTGGATATTTGTGTCACCACTGGACTGCTACGAGGAACAACAATGTTGATGTATGGGCCACTTCCATGTCTGCAAGACAACAGGTACAAAAATAGACATGGGGAACATAGTCTGCTGTATGCTCGTAATGAGACATTCATATGACATTACTGCACATGTCTATACTGCACATGTTAACACATTATATGGTATCCTATAACTATCCTTAATTATTTTTAGACAAGCCCCACCTTAAAGGGGTCATGACATGAGAAACCAAATTTGCCTTGATCTTTTGGTATATAAGAGGTCTTTGTATCATTAAAACGTCCTGCAAGTTTAATATTTTAAGACGTCCTCCCCATTCTAAACGAATCATTTATTTAATCAAGCTCAAAATACAGCTCGTTCTGGATTCATGGTTAGAAGTGACGTGACGGTTAGAAGTGACGTAACAGCGTTTGCATATGACCGCCTCCAGCGCCAAGACAACTACGCTCATTTCAGTATCGCCGTGCGCCTCACAAGTGTTCAGTCGATGGACAGCGAGCTCTGACAGAGACTACTTGTGCACAGGAAAATTACGATGCCACACAGATGTGCTGTTCCTGGCTGTGGTCAAACAAAACCTCTGAATAAGCTGCCGAAAGATCCAGGCGTCAGGGAAAAATGGATGCAGTTTATTTTTTGCGGACGTCCCAGTCACGGCAGTGTTAACTTAAGCGTTTGTTCTGTACATTTTAAGGATGACTGTTTTGAGAACAAATCTCAATATGATGCTGGCTTTGCCAGAAAACTGTTGCTCAAAGATAAGTCCGTGCCGACTATTCTGGGAACAACGACGACGCAAACTGTAAGTAATCTATTTTAAACTTTAAACTACTTTTTAAAGCGCAATTTCATTCATTATGAATAATCACAGTGTTTTTACTTAGTTTACTTGCATATTGTTCTGGCTGGAGGCGTCAATAATTGATACATAGGCACTGACGTTAGCCAATCATAACAGTGGGCGTTAACACTGAAGTCTTAAATGGAAAACGCCCCCAAAACAGACTGTTTGAATCAGAGGATGAGAAACAGGGTGGGAAAAGGTCATAAATCACTAGATTTTAAAAGTTTTTCTTAAAAAAAAACATATTAATACTATAATTGCACCTAAGGGAACATAATAATACAATAAAAAAACCCATGTCATGACCCCTTTAACTTATCCCCACATCTCATCTAAGATGCATTTTATAGACACAAGCTTGCCATTATACAATGTCTAGTTTTGAGCCATGTTCAAAACCATTATAAAATGCCAATAAACACGCAAACACGCATTCTATATTAATGCACCAAATTGCTACATTGCTTTACAAAGGTAAACAGCCTACAGTCATGCTTATGCATTATATTACTTGGTGGAAGAACTGTTCATTCCAATTATTATGATTAATATATTTAATTGTTTTTTGAAATTGGTTTATTTTATAAGAATGTTTTTGCGTCTGCTTTATAAAGCAATAAGCCACCAGAGGCAATGAGTTACAGTGATTTTACTATGGTTAAGTGGGGTTTAGGCAACAATTATACAACCTTAATACAACAAGAGAATATAATTACCTCAGATCTGTATCATTCTCTGTGATGCTTGATTGGCTCACAAGAAAAAGACTGACTAGAATGGGATAATTGTGCAAGCATGAGCGGACAATATTTGTATCGCCCTAAGCCAAAGGATGTTGTTAGCTATGCAGCATTATCCAAATGAAGGTATGTCATTGGGTTACAGAAGCATAATTATTACTGACATAACAGAACCGAGCCATCACTCAACACATCTCATTATGTGTAAATGTAAATATATGTCTCCTTAATGTACAAACACACACACACACACACATTTATATACAGTATTTACTGTATACATAGAGAGAGAAAACGGTATCACAGGAGAGGTCTCGGTAGTTGAGCCAAAGATCTCATTTGCTAAATAGAGGGGATGAATGTGGGTCAGTGTGTAGAGTATGTAAACCACATAGGTCAGCTCGGGTTCAGGATGATTTGTGGTGAGCCTTATGCCAGTCATTAACAGAACAAATCTGAAATACAGTCCTGCTTTGTATTTATTTGAATTTCACCCACACACTCTTGTTTACGCATGCCATTTTCCACTTCATAGCTTGTTGCACCCATCGGTTTTTGACAATAAAGTGAACTGCAATTTAACTTCAAATGTTGATTTGACCAAATTGCGACTGCAGGGAAATGCAAGTAATTGTGGGCCCACTAGAAATAAAAGATGCAAATCAAATATACCTGCTGTCAAAATTGATGAAAGATGGCTATTATCTAGAACTCAAAAGAACACTGCAAGAGCATTTGGGTGGAGACAACATTGAAGACAATTGTTGTTCAACAAGCAACAGTTGAGATGTAATGATAAGAGATAAGGGTTTCCAAATGCAAATAAAAAAAAAGAAGAATGTTGCACATATGCAGAGTGTTAGATCTCTGACCATTTATTTGTTGTTGCACAACTATTCATTTTCATCACAACACTGCTGCTGAATCAATGTGAAACAGAATATGTACAGAATAAACCAGTGTAGTCCGATTCACAAACAAATGACTACTATGAGCTTGTTCTTTTTAATAAAATAAAAAACATACAGTGTGACGAGTGGTCCGATTCATGAACGAATGGCTCATTTGAGGGGCTCTTTTTAATAAAGCAAAAACATACAGCGTGACCAGCAGGGGTGGAAAGATTACTGATAAATCATACTCAAGTACATGTACTGTTACTTCCCAAAAAATGTAGTATGAGTAGAGTAAAATTAGCTGTCCTAAAAACTACTCAAGTAAGAGTAAAAGAGTAGCTCATTTAAAAGTACTCATGAGTAGTGAGTATTGAGGACTTTCTTCTGCAGAACACAAATTAAGATTTTTAGAAGAATATCTCAGCTGTTTTGGTCCATACAATGAAAGTGAATCGGTGCTAAAATATTGAAACTCCACAAATCACACAAATCAGAATAAAAGTAGTCTAATCCATGTGACTCCAGTGGTTTAATCCATGTCTTCAGAAGCGATATGATAGATGTGACAAGAAACAGATCAATATTTAATTCCTTTTTTTACTAATTCTCCTCCCTGCTCAGTCAATCTCCACTTTAACTTTCACATTGTTCTTCTTGTGTTTTTAGTGATTCACATTCTTCGTGCATATCGCCACCTAGTGGCAGAGAGAAGAATTTCTAGCAAAAAAGTACTTAAATATTGATCTGTTTCTCACCCACACCTGTCATATCAATTTTGAAGTCATGGAATAAACCACTGGAGTTGTATGCATTACTTTTATGCTGCTTTTGGAGAATCAAAATTTTGGCACCCCTTCATTTATATTGTATGGGCCTACTGAGCTGAAATATTCTTCTAAAAATCTTAATTTGTGTTCTGAAGAAAGAAAGTCATAGACAGATGGCATGAGGGTGAGTAAATGATAAGAGAATTTACATTTTTGGGTGAATTATTTCTTTAAGTAGCACACGGGGGGCCACAATGTCCTCCTTGTGAGATAAAATGTTCCACATTGATTTAGTTCATGAATCTTGTAAGCCAAGAAATACTTGTGTTCTCTTTCTCATGCATGATGCACAATTTTCTGAAGTTTGTGACTGGTGGGATGTTCTGCTGAATTAGTGCTCTGCAAATATTGATACTTTTCTATCTTTATAAAGGCTGAGCATAATTATAAAATATTTTATCATCTCTACTTTCCTGGTAATTTTTTATAACAATTAACACACTCTCTTCATCAGGGGTTGGTATTATTAAAAACGAACAATATATAAAAAATATTATTATTAAAAATATCACTGTTTTATTGTATTACTTTAATACTTTTAAAGCTACTCTAGATATTTAGCCAAAAGTAGTGAGTGGCTTTCTCATTTCCTTGTTATTGTTTTTTGATTAATAGCCTTTTTATAACGTAGCCTACGAGACAGTGCTCAATTCGGTTACATGTACAAGGTGTGGCCGGTTATATTCAGGTGTAAACTGTGCTTGAAGCATTCACCACATCCATAACAGTTGGCGCCAGATTTACAGCTGTTTCAAGTTTTTTACATGTGATTTGATTTGATGAGAGTAATGAGACTCTCCCTAGCCAATTATGTTGATAGATAAAAATAAAATCAGGGCAGGGAAGTAGCGAACAAAGACGGTGGGAAAACAGCGCAGTAAAAGTACAGTTACAGCACTTAAAATATACTCAAGAAAAAGTATAGAATTTTCAAACTACTTAAAAAAGTACAATTCTTGGGGAACAGTAGTTAAGTACATGTAACGCAGTTCAATGGAAAGGAGGAGGCAAGAACAAGCTTGATAATATAAATAATAGTTAAATGAGAAACTTAAACAAAAGACAAACACACACATGATGGATATGTCCGTAAACGATCTCTCTCTCCCGTACCATCCTCCGCAGTTGGCCTTTATCCCTCTCAGAGGCTTGATTAGCCTGATAAGGGACCGGGTGTGTAGAATCACGACCTGGCCCCGCCCTCCGCCCTGTCACATTCCTCCCTCGTTCTCTCCGCCCTGTCACAGTACAGTAAAGTGAGTATTTGCAATTCATTACTTTACACCCCTGAGGCTAAATAAGATTGGTATGTGCCCTGCGGTATCTGTTTAAGGGAGACCCAATGTATTTGAATGTTCTAGCTTTGTACTCAACCCTAAAATTTGCATTTAAAAAAATGCTATGAGATTTTGTATGTTCCAACACAAGGTCATGTCCCCAAAGTTTTTGGTTAACCACCTTGACAATCCAAAGTGTTCTGCTTGTTCTCAAATATTTGATTCACTTTCAGGATGTCCTGAACACTGTGCTACTTTAGAGGAACTTGGTAGAAATCTAACAACAACATATTTTAGAAAGAGGAATTCCCAGTGAAAACATTTATCCAGTGTCCAGCTGCTTCACAACATAAAAAAGGAACGATAACCTTTTGTAATGTTCCTCCATTTCTCAGGAAACTACTTTGTCTACAATTTTAATCTAAACTGGAACGTAGTTGAGCTATTGTTGTAATTTGCGGTGCATACTAAGGCCAAGCATCACTTTTACTATTGCACGTACTACAGGGTAAAAAATACACTATGCAAGTACTTGAATGCAGGCGCTTCTATCTATTCAAGCTTAATTTTGTGAATTGTTGTGTTTAAAAATGTGTCAGACTGCAATTTTTTTACACAAGCATGTGTTGCATTCTCACAAGGGGCGCTATAGCGGACATTCATTTTTTGCCACAAATTATGTGGCTTTTTGAGCAGAGGTTACCATTACAATTACTAATCTTAGCAATCAGACATAACATTTTCACCTGTCAGATGATAAAATGTATAAAAAAAATCCCTTAGACTTCACACTGAAGGAGGGACTCAAACCAGATTTAGTGACCAGAATATCATAGAGACCTGGGGTGGACAACTTGGGCCAGTGAACAAACACTGATTAAACTAGCAATGACATAGCAACCACCCAAAACACCCTAATATTGTGGCAACGAGATTTCCACCACCTCTAATAATGTCGTTTCTCAGACTTCTTGTGCAATACAATGTGCTTATTCTCAGGTTTAGAGAAAGGAACTGAAAGTTCTTCCATTGCTTGGGGGGGTGGATCTAAGCTTTATTGAAATTATCCTTTTAATGAGTCCAAATATCACAAAACATCCAGATAGCAACAGTTAGGCATTTCAGAGACCAATTCAGCTCTTCACACCTTAGAGGAATATTTCACTCAAAAAGGAAAATTCCAGTTTTGACCACAAAACTTTTACAGTTTTGCATTTTGTATTCAGATAAGTTCTTGAGTATGGAATGACAGTTTAAAAGTGCCCAACGTGGGGTAATAAATGTGAGGCCCAATAGGCAGAGCCTCCACTTTTTATTACTCAAATGGTTCATCTTCGAGCTGTCAAGCTTGTTTTACTGTCTGTCTGGCGTTAGAGGAAACAAGCTCCTTCCATAGGGGCTGGTGTCTCACTGGTAATTGTAAGTGGGTGTGTGTTGGGGTTGCGCTGTAATTTGCATGGTGCCTGGTGTCTGGGTGAGGCTCTGGCTGTACTGAAAGTCAGTGATGTTGGTCACTTGGGTCTCGTAATTGCTGGTTTGCTACAGCAGAATTGACATGGGATGTTTCTTGAGGTAGACGTAGGGTTTGTGGGGAAATTGAGGGTCTCATCCATTCAAACTTATTTTACACTGCAGTAGCAGAAAATACAGGCAATTACTGTGGATGATTGAGAAATGGTCACTCCGAAGCACATATCGCATTTTTACAGCTAACCTTGAAGGAGGTGATTAAAACAATGTGAAATATATAGACTATCTCCCGACTCTTCATCTAACTAGTTAATGACTTTATGCAACACAAATGCATACCTGCCAACATCAGATTGTGAAAGAGTTTCCTGACCCATGACTTTTCTTCGATTATTTATCTTCTTTATGAATACATCTCCATCCATCCATCCATCTTCAACCGCTTATCCGAAGTCGGGTCGCGGGGCAGCTGCTCCAGCAGGGAGCATGACAGATGAATACATCTGTGTTGGTTAAACACATTTTTCAGTTTTAAGAAAAAATAGTTTGATTATATATTTATTTTCCTCCACCTGTACTTCTTTTCTTTATGACTCAGTATTCATACAATGTTGGATCTGTGAAATGTTTTACATCTAATTGAACATTTATATTGAAACTTCTGTTTTCAATGAATAAAAATCCACAGTTTTAGTAAAAGTCAGAGAGTCACTGCACAGGCCACTGGCAAGTCAATGAGCAACCTGGTGTCTTTGGATCGTTACATCTGGCTGACCCTCATGGAAATGCATCACGCAGGAAAAGCCACTCTATTTGATGCTCCGGTGTCTCCAGCCGGTCTTTTCAGAGGCTCTGTGAATAGAATTGCTGAATGCTACATCACAACTTAGCAACAATCACAGGCTATGAGACATTTACGCCAAAATGGGGCAGTACTTCAATGCAACCGGCTCGCTCCCACTCTGTCTCTGTCCAATGCATGGCTAAAAACCCCACACCAGCTGCCTTAGCGCCCACAAATTTTGCTGCCGAGCCATGGTAAAGCCATGCAAGCCATGATCCAAACAAAGGCAGCCACCTCAGCGCAAGCCCTGCACCGACAGGAACGCTCACACTTTTTCAATAAAGGCTTTCCCACTTCAAAGCCTCAAGTTATGTGCAACCACTTCCCAATGGTGAGCGGTGCATTATATCATGTAATGAACATTCCAAATTGCCCTCTGTCCCATTACGTGGACGTGTGGCAAGCTCTTACTGGCATTATGACTAGGTGCTAAAAAAACGATCAAACATGGTAATAAGGTCCAATTATACGATCCAATTTGCATGTCCTCAGGACTGATTTGCCTCAATAGATCTGAAGGACGCATACTTCATGTACCAATTGCACCTCGTTACAGGTGGCTTTTTAGATTTGCATTCGAGGGAACTGCATATCAATTTAAAGTCCTTCATTTCAGTGTGTCTCTTGCTCCCAGAACGTTCATGAAATGTATTGATGCAGCAATCATTTAAAAAGAACGGTGTGAATTACCTCAGCTCTTTGTGTGCTATAGAGGATACACAAAAGGAATGTCTGTCTCCAAGCAAAGACTTTCTCACTAGATTGTTGATGTGACTGCCCTGGCTTACGAGTCGCAGGGTAAGAACTACCCAATTGGTGTTAAAGCGCACTCAGCTAGAGGCATGGCCTCCTCATGGGCATGGACGAACGGTGTGTCTTTAGAAGACATATGTTTTACAGCGGGATGGTCATCTAAAAACACATATGCAAGGTTTTACAACCTAGACGTAAGGTCTCTCTCTTCACAAGTCTGCTCTGTTTAGAGCGCTTGCTATTTCGTTTGCCAAACATATACTTATGCCCCTCCCCTTAAATACAGGCTCCCCATCATTTTACACAACTGCCTGTATTCAGGCCGATGTAATTTATAATAAAGTCACAAGCAATTTCATTACAAATAAACTCCCTTCCTGAATGGGTTTGTGAAGTTTTTTATTCATACTATGACTATAGTTCATATATTCATTCTAAGTTCTCTCCTCCTGGCCCAACATGAGGGTCACTCACTTACGGCATACTCATGTCGGGTGGCATACTCATGTCATGAGTGTTATGTTGTGTAGTGCAGCATGATGGGATTCTGTTCCCCGTATGCATTAGCATGCAAAGTCAAGTGTACTAAGTTGTAAGGGAACGTCTCGGTTACAGATGTAACCTCGGTTCCCTGAGACGAAGGGAACGAGACATTGCGAACACTGGCCGCTATGCAAGAGTCAGAGTTCTTCTGAGGTGTGAGTGATGTGCTCCTTGTCCCTCTGTCAGAAACTTCTGAGGAATGGTGTTTGTGCACCTGCTTTTATAGCGGACAGCTTCGCGCCTAGAAAGGTGGGGCTCAAGCACCATAGCCAATATTAGAATATTGCCGTTATTGTAGAGAGGTTTCAACTAAGGCCTATTCACACCAAGTCAGAATTTTCTGTGCAGATTTTTGTTGCGAACAAGCTTTTGAATAGGAACAATGGATTCCTATAGCACTATTCACACTGGGTCCAACAAATCATCCACCAACAATCCAAAGGTTGTTTTACAGAGAGCAGTCTGTTTTTTTCTTCTTCGGACTGCGAAGAAAACTGACCAACCAATTAGATAAGTGCTTTAAGACACTCCAGCTACAAAATCCAGCTTGTTGGTGGCACCAACGCACCAAAAGGTACCTAGCAAACTACAATTAAACACCTAAAGAAGAACAACAAGGAACCAAGAAAACATTTTGTGGTAAAACTTTAACCCCTGTTTAACTTTGTGGAACTTCCTGTGTTCTTTTCTTCTCTCTACTATGAAATGTACCCAGTATCGCCAACTTTTTATTTTTCTTTGCTAAGCAGAACCATAACAAACTTGACATCATTGCTGCTGTTGTTCTTGTTGAGGCTGAAGAACTTTATTTAGTTTTCCTTACTGAGCATTATGCAAAAAAACTTGCTCGTCTTTTGAACCTATGATTTCTGGCAAACTCATAAGTAGTGTTTTGGCTTTCTTCTTCTCTGCCTCTTGTGATAGAAGAATGTCGCACTAGCAGAAATGTACATAATGCCACCTAGCGTACTGGAGTAAAACTGCTTTTTCGCTAAGCGCCATCTATTGTTCGAAAGTGAATTCGCTTTTTGTATAGCCCGAGAAAAAAATGGCCTTGGTTTGAATAGTCTGTTCGCCGGTAGTTCGCTTCGCAACTTAGTTTTGGATTTGGTGTGAATAGGCCTTCTAAAAGCATTGCTCTATTTATTTGAACAGCCCAATTTAGCAACATGGCCTCCCATATCATGAGTTTGGGGTGGAATTATCTGTTTGTTTGACCAATTGCAGATGGGGGGAGTGTTTGGGAATCTTGTAAACAGTTCTTAGTTTTGTAAGTCCATTTGGAGATGCTAGTGGCACAGAAACTTCACTATACCACTTTAAAAGGTTAGATAGTTCACATAGTGCCACAATGATTTGATTATTGGTTACTGAGGAAGTGGTTAGCAGCATATCAAACACCCATTTGTGGTTCCCCTTATTAAAAAGCAACTTGCATACACATGCAAATCAGTTAACAAACTTTGGATTGAAATAAAGAAAAAACATCTAGCTGAGTAGTTTGTGAACAAAAGGTTTGCCTGCATGCGGTACACATAGGCGAACTCGGTCAGGTTTGTCTCTATGCATCAACACCCCCCACCTCCCTGCAGACTAGCATACTGAACCCAGCAACTGAAAGATCCACCACCCTCCTCCGTCTGTCTCTCACTCCACCTCCTCCTTTCTGTCTGCTATTCTCCCCCTTTCCCTGGGGTTGAGCCAAACTCCCACTGCAACCCAGTGTTAAACTCCAGCAGAAGCCAGTGAAGGGCAAATCGAGTCAACTTCACTTTGTATCACATTGTTATATTAAGCTAATGAGTGATTTATGTTGTCATTCTAATAAGGTAACCAGATACACATTATGCAACACTGCATCCGCAGGGCAGGTTCATACATAATTGCAAACTGTTTGTGGTGTGACAGTAAAACAGTTTCCTGAAAACAACAGGTGTATGTGAATCATGCTTCTATGTTTATAAAGATCAAGACCAATGCCAAAGTAGGCTTAGAAAAGTCATTTATAATAACATGGGACTTATTAAGTGTCAAGTGAGGATTTCGTTTTTGGAATCTTTTCAAATGTGGGATGTTGTGAAAAAAAAACTTGCATGCATCATAATATTTACCTAGGTGGATCTCATTAAACTTGTTCAGAACATTTCTAGGTCACATTTAATTTCACCCCGAAATCGAAAGATAAAGAATGAGAAATTGTATTTTGTATAAATAAAATGAAGTTTTTGATTTTTATCATTTATTTATTTATATTTATGCATTACAGTAATGAGAATGTGTGGGCAATTGTACTTAACTTCAAAATGCTAAAAATATATTGGTCTTAAAAATAGCCAATTTTCTAAATACAAAATATCAAAACTATTAAATGCATTTTAAAAAGCATCTTCAAAGATGCACCTTAATGTATTGCGTATCAAGTTTGTGCATGGTCTCTACGTTCGCGAATCTGACTGAGACGTTTATTATCTGTTTTATAATGCACGGGGAGAGAACGCATTACTGGCTAAGCATTCGGCTATCATCGTGACGCAAGGGGAGCTATTAATATTACAAGAACGGGATGTCCTCTCTTCTATACCGGGTCACTTGAGGACAAGTGAAGTGAACAACATTAGTGGAGCGCTGCAGCGCGCAATCTGCCAGGCTGCAAAAAAATAAAAATAAATGAAAATAAAAAATATATAATAATAATAATAATAATAATAATAATAATAATAATAATAATAATTATATATATATATATATATATATATATATATATATATATATATATATATATATATATATATATATATATATATATATATATCAAACATTTCCAGGAATCACATGCGTTAAGCGTGACTGAGTGTTTGTGAGAGGACAGACGAAGCACACGCGAGTCTCTCTCGAGACATCTGGGTTAGAGGAAGAGTTGAATGCTGCGCAGCCGATGAGCCTCGCCCACTTCTGAACCCGTTGACTCTCTGCACTCTGATCAAAACAACCACACAAAGAATGTGCACACAAGGGGGAGGATTTTGTTTTCAAACTGAGTTTTCAGAACTGAGTCTGAGTGTGTAATTTGTACCTCAATAAGTGCTTAAAACAAAGATATAACTTTTTTTTCCCTTTTTGTTTTTGAGGGGGCATACCAGGGGCAGTCCTTGGTTTTCTAAATGAAATTATGATGCATTCAAGTCCACCTGTTATTTTTACCTGTTATTTCTATTTGTAATTATTTGTTAATATATGTTATTTCTATTTTTGTGCCATCACATATAAAATGGGAATATACATTTTGTTGCACATGCCAGTCGCCTCATAAACCAGCTAAATGAGTCTAAAGCTACGTCAGAGGGGTTACCAGGATATCATGTTTGGGGGGGCATTTGGCTTGTTTGGGGGGGGGGGGTGGGCAACATAAACAATTGAAAAAATCAGTGCAAAATTAAGCTATACTACACACAATCTGTTTTAGTGCATATCTTTTTCTAAGCCAGGAACCCAGAGATAGGCACAGGGCCCCTATTAGACTATAGGGCTTAAACTGGATTTTTGTTGTGTCAGACCTCACTCATCTGCTAGCGATGGAAAAATATGCACAAAACAATCCACTTTTAAATTGTAATATATCATCAGATGCAGAGGCGTTTCCAGCATTGAAGGACATCCGGGGCTTAGCCCAGACAATTTTATTTTCACACTAGCAACCACTTCCCTGTAGTCCAAAGCTGGTGAGAGGGTATTCTTTGAGTTTTGCTCTGGCTGGGCCTGTTTCTACAGTTCCTAAATCTTTCACTCTAGTCCTATCCTCAACATCCTCTCTCCTCCCTGAATCATCTGTGATGCAAAAGAACAGATACAGCACATAACTTATTGCAAATCAGCTTCAAACAACTAATTCATCAAGTGCTACATATGTCAAATTGTGGACCAATACCATTGAAGAAAATGTATTGGGAAGAGCAGATCAGTGGGATTGCCCTTAGATCTATCATGATTCTTGAATTTTCATGTACATTAACATAAAGTCATCACAAAAGAGTTATATTATAGTGAGTAAAGTGAGGTAAAAAAAAAAATTGAATATAAATAATTTATATTTTTTGACATAAATAATCAAAATGATGTATAAGATCCTAAGTTAAAGCAATACATGAATGACTTTAGTCTAAGTTCATTGACACACTATGGCATCGAACTGTATATAATTCTCATCATCTCTATGAGAATAATTCATCTGTCAAAATCCTTTCATTAGAATCATTGAGATAAACAATGTTTCACTTTTAACTTTCTCTAAAGTAAAGTGACTTATTAATTGTTACCAGTTTCCATGCCTGATTCTGGCACAGCTGCTGCTCCTCAGTCTGTTGCTCATCTTTGCTACATTCTACAAAACCATTTAATCAAATCAAGGTGTATATTTACTACAAACTAATATCACAAAACAAGTCACACATACACTTTATGTTAATGCTTATTGGTTATCCTTAGCGAAAACAACACCTGATAAACAAGAAAAGTACAGCTCGAACGGGGCTCAAACCGCGGTCTCCGGCATGAGAGGTGACTGCGTTAACTCGGAGTTACCAAGCTGCGTCAATCTAAACAAGTAGGTTAGAGGCTACAACTCTTGAGGTTTAGCCTACTGTGGGTGAAACCCAGCTAGATGATGATCTTAAGACTTTAAGGACAAAAACAAATGTGAATTCTTACCCACTGACTTCTTTCGGAAAAATCCCCAAAGCCTCATTTGCTTAATTTTTGCTGTCTTTCCTGCTAATTGCCGTTAACTCGCCACTAAGTAACATTAGTTGATGTCAACGACTGTGCAAGCTCCTCCTCTACCTGCTGCATATTCAACAGAGAGGAAGAAACGGAGTCACTCATAGGCTACCGACAGCAAAGGAACTTATTCTATAGGCTAGATTATGCCTATGTCTATTTTTACAGGCTGTATGCAGTATGTGCAAAGCCAAAGCACAATGAAATAAGGCAACTTATGATTTCGGGGGTTTACATAGGCTTTTGTCCGGTTTCATATTTGTCAGTCAACTATTCAAAATACATTCGGGGCTACACTCAAAACATTCGGGGCTGAAGCTCTCAAATTCTCAGGGGAGGCAGAGCTTATCCTACTCCCCCTAGACACGCCCCTGCAGCTACGTCCAAAATTGCGAACTGTCACAGTATGTACTGTATTTGATGGACGCACTTATCTGCCGGCAAAACAGTACGTTCTTTTAGGTATGCATGTGAGTAGTATTGTTACTACCCGGACATACTTCATCCGGGTACGTGGGCAATGTCTCGTGCCCCGAATATATGACGTAAGAACAACAACCGTGAAAACTATCCACTCAGGTTTTGTTAAACAAGCACCATTTAAGCACATGGAACAATTATCTTGGTATATATAGCACTTACAGTTGAAAAGAGTCCACCGACTCCTGATTCACCGTCGTTATTTAAAATTCAGCATTTTGAATGTGATGTCGCCTCAGCTCCTGAGGGATTATGGGATCGTAAAGTGTCCAGTCGATCCACACTTCAATTAATTGTGAAAAATTCATTAATTGTGAATTGCTAACATTTATTTGTTTTGAAACAGTTCTGAAAAGTTCTGTTGTCAATATCAAAAGGTCATTGTGACATACTGGTAAGCAGTAAAAACCATGAGAGCATCACACACAGCAGAGATACGTCCAAAAATAAGAAAATAAATCCATCAGAACTGCTCCAGTGAGAAACCATTAATATTTGTTTGTTTACTGTCTTTGGCATTTTGCTGTAACACAAATCACTAATTATTTAGCAAATGCGTGAAGACGCAGTGCCATTATGGTTAAAATGTATTTGCTGTGATTATTGGTAATGTGACCACATCAATCTGGTTTAAATTGGGAACCTCACAGAATAGTGCTGAGATGAGTGACTGATTAGATCTTGAGAGAACCTGGAGAGCGCACATGTTTGATTGACACACAAGTGAACATATTGAAGGAAGTGAAGCTGAAAGTGTTCATAATCGCTCAAACAGTCTATATCACTCAACACAACTTTTTGTCTTTTTGTCATGACTCACATTGCATCACGTCTACTCAGATTTGTATTTGCATGTTTATTTGTTATTTAATTTGTTTTTATACCCGTTTGCCTCTTTATCCTCTCCGTGCTAACAAAGCAGGCCAGTCCGAATTACTACTGTAATGAAAATAGGCAACTCAATATTCATACACATATTTCTTAGACATTATTAAAAACAAACCTGCATATTCATCTGAATAGCAGCATGTCTGAAAGTTAAAATTTGAGAATACTTTTACAAATTTTAACACTATCATGCATTAAGGGCTGAGAAAGCACTCATTCATTACAGTAGCAGTGTATGTCTGATTCCCTGCTTGCTGACAAAAAGATCAGCCCTGATACTAGGCATGATCAACTGATCAGCGATCAAAGACTTAAGACGAAGATCGGCCGATCGATCGGTGCACCCTTCTGTATGCCTTATAGTGCAGGGCCGGCCAGTGTGGCATAGGCGACATAGGCGGCTGCCTTGGACACAAAAACGTTTTTTTTTTTTTAAAAGATGTATGTGTCGCTCATGAACCTGCCTGCTCTCTGCGCACACACTGTATGTCTATGCACATGAAAAAGATTGCCAGATTGCCCTACAGCTAGAAAAATCAAGAATGTAATTACACTTTTAAAAATACGTTCCCTTACTTAGTGAATTGTTGAATAGAACAACCGTTTCATCACTGAAAATGTTGACTATATTGAGAAAACATCAAATATACTACGTATCATGAAAATTGTAACTAATATGACTTATAAAAATAGGCCATGATGTAAATTTTACTACTGGGTCCATCAGATAATTGTAGTGCAATCTCTGTATGGGACCTGTAAAGCTGGAACTTGCTTGTCAATGGATAAAAATAGTCAGAAACTACTCATCCTACATGTAACAAGCCAAAAACGGCAAAAGAGCATTTGTCATTAAAATATGATCCATAGCGGAATGTACCTGGGCACCGCAGGTGTACTGAAAAGTGTGAAGTGTTGCATAAAAATTATTTTTAATAGCATCTGATCATTTCTGATCTTATTTTATGGCCATTATTTAATGTATTATGGTACTATTCATTAAATGTATTAAATAAATGTCATTGGTTACTTTGTCAAGAAGAAGTCCAGGCATGTGCAGTTTTGAAACCACAGATCCTTTTTTTGCATAAATATTTACCGCAAAAGGTCTACCCAAATGTGGATGGCACTAACCTCACAATGTTGTGCCTTAGTGTGCCGGAAGGTACCTATAGTTTATTGCTTTTTTTATTTTTTTCAATTCAAGTTCAATTCAGCGGTATGTCTCGGGTGCATTGCGCACAATGCAAATTTCATCATCATCACATTACGCATGGACTAACATTGTGCAGCCAAGTTTTCTTAAGTTAAAACTTGCATTACAACTTGAGCACTGTACATGAGACATAATGGCATAGAAAAACCAAAGTTGTCACATGCACATTGAGTCGAATGTACTACTATATTACAAAGCAGTTCTAGTGCGCATGCATCTAATACATCTGTATGGACTTGTGGTCAATTATGCGAGAGATGCAACGGTGTGTGGAAAAACTGTATGTCCCAAAAATTGACTGTGGCTGTTGACAAACATCGGCAATGAATTTATCGTTGCCATTAAACAGATGAGCTATTATTCAGGTATCAAGATAAAAACATGTTGAGCACTAACTGCTTACAGTGCACAAAATTGAGCATCTATAGTTAGAAGCAATTGTGTGCACATGCATGTTTTATGAGTATAAGAGAATAAACTTGAGTAAACTTGGCAGCCAGCAAACATGCATTTCATTGTACAGAAAAGAGCATTCATTTTATGTTCCACGAAAACAGTCATACAAGTTTCAAGTAACCTGAGGGTGGGTAGGTCATTTAATGTTTTAAGTAAATGATTTGTGAAAAATGTGACCTAATTGGACTGACAGAATTTAGAGGCGACTGGGTAGTTTCTGCCAAAACGTTTTCAATTTTATTTAAATACAATAATCATGCAAATTAACTATCAAATAGACAATTTTTTGGTTGTCATTTTTTGGAATTTGCATTCAAAATACACTTGGCTCAAAATGGTGCTTCAGGACTTTATGGTATTCGATATGATGTGCAATATTGCCCATCCTTTTACCTCACCTTGTGGTGCTAATCTCAATTTAACAGCAGTTTTGTTTAAAGATTGTTATGTCTCACCAAAGTCCAAGTTTGAATCTAATGAATGCATTTCTAATGAAGTTCAGAGACTAATGGATTCTGTTCAAGGATATAATAACAAATACATTACATCCTTAGCATGTTAGAACATGCAATATTACTTATACCTCTTGCACTCTGCACTATATGCCATAAAACCAATGCATTACACAACTGAGATAAGGTCAAATATATTGTAATGTGGTCATTTAAGCCACTGGATCTCAACGTACAGCTGATATCCAACTCTATACCAAATAAAAATATGTTCATTGGAACATGTACATTCTGATGTTAAGTTAAATCCATTTGTGAGGGTTCATGTGTAGCAGCAGACCCACTCGCTAACACAGACTTCTCCAGATGCAACATGTGTTTGAGCAATAAATTGTCCTCTTTCTCTGGCAGTTTGAGGGCCTCAGTTCAGAGGCATCCTGCTTGTGCATATGTCTCAAGTTAGTTGTAATCACAGCATCGTTTCACAGCCACATAGATGGACTGTACATATTTTTCATGGACTGGTGTTATTGTATAAAACACCAAAAGAACATTGGATGTCAAAATAGCTGTGAAATCACAGGCACTGCAAGGTGGCATTCATGTGCTGCCTGCTGCAATTCTCATTTTGGTTTTGTAATATGTCCAGATAAACAATGTGCATGAAAGCTTAAACAGGATTTCAACATATAGAACACACCCACTAGCCTAGCTTCAAATTATATATTTCAAAATATAGATGTTTATTTTGCAGACTTATGGAGCTCAAGTATTAACAACAACAAGCCAGTGGCGGTTTTATGTTCACATTTAGCCATTTGTTGTGGTCTGATAAATGGCCCTTAGAACAATAACCTTGAACTAAATCTTCCCAGAAAAAAAGTAATGGGGGAAATCTACCTGTAATTGTCGGGATCTCAGGTTGATCTGGTGGTGAGTAAATTTGTTTTGTTGCGCTTCCCGCTTTCACCATATGTCTTTGTTTGTTTGTTATCCCGCATGCTCGCAGTTTGGTGGGCTCATCATTCTTATCAGTTCCACCTGTCCCTTGTTTCCCTCCCCTTTATAACTCCCTTGTGTTTGCTGTCTTGTGCCAGATTGTGTTGTGACTTACCTCGTGATAGTTTGGTCTCCTGTCTGTTTGTTCCTGATGTTTGTTTTTTTATTTTATTTTCGGTGCCATCTTCCAGTCACTATTTCTCATCTTTGCCAGACTTTCATATTACAGCAGACTCACACTGCTCATCATCCAGTCTTCACCTCTCTCCATTGGCTGTGCAGTCTGGCCATCATCAGCTGAAGAGTCTGGGATCTCCATTCCCCTCAGTCCTGTGTTTCAGCTCTGAATCTCAGTGCTGTTTGTTTTGGACTATTATTGCTTGCTGGGATTTCATTAAAGCTCAGTTAACCTTCCGTTGCTCTCTGGGTCCTCATTTGCAGCATCCTAACTTTAAAATCTGGCCAGCATAGACCCCTCTGAGCAACCGGATCTGATGTTGGCAGTGTCGTAAGAGGGGTTCTGCTGGATCACCGTGAGATGCAACTCTCCACCACCAACAAGGCTTTAGAAGTTATGGCACATCAACTCGCGATCTCACAGAGCAGATGGGGCAGCTGCAGAGCATGGCCGATTCTACTGCTTCTGCTGTGTCCCCTCCATCAGCAACTCCTCCCGCCAGTCCCCAATCCAGCAGAGATCGGAGCCACGCCTCAACCCACCTCCTCCCTATGACAGTGATTATCGGGTCTGCAGGACCTTTTTGTCTCAATGCTCATCGATCATTTCCCACCGATTCCTCCAAAATTGTCTGTCATCACTTACCTCACCGGACATCACCACGAGTGGGGAACAACAGTGAGGAGGCACAGTCAGTTGTTGTCCGAACTATAAGGAGTTCGCAGCTAAGATGAAAAAGGTCTTTGACCAGTCTCTGCTAGGGAGGGAGGCTACATGTCAGTTAATGATCTTCGCCAGGGGGAGTGATCAGTGTTGGATTATACCATTGAATTCCATACTCTCACCACTGCCAAGGATTGTAATAAGGAGGTGCAGAGGGACCGCTTCCTGCATGGATTGGCAAAGCACATTCAAGATGAGATTTATGCCTTGGATCTTCCCCCAAACTTCAATGATCTGTTGAGTCTAGCGATTCAAGTGAACAACCGTTTGACTCTCTACCGTCAACACCACTCACCCTGTGCCCCTACATCCTGGGGGTGAATTCCAGCTCTTCAGCATCCTTGTCAAATTTACCAAAAGCTGAGCCCATGCAGGTCGGTCAAGGTTTTCTTTCCACTGAGAGATGACGTCAGATCACGCTAAGGGTCTGCCTGAACTGTGCTTATCCCAGACACTTTTTCAATGCATGTCTGGTAAAAGCCGCTGCTCGCCAGTAGAAGGGGGCATACTAGTAAGCGCTATATCAGTTGTGTCTGGCCCTAACCGTTGCACTTTCCTTCCAGCCATGCTCTGCTGGAAGGGAAGCCAACATCACTGCTCCGTGTTCATAGACTCTGGAGCTCTGAGGGGAATTTCATTGACTCCTTCCTTGCCACACAATGGGGGATGCCGCCCATCCCCCAAAATGACCAGCAACCTTAGTGGGAGACCTTTAAAAGGGTTTCTTAGGTCACAGCCTCAATGAATCTGCTTATTTTGACAACTATGAGGAGGAGATTGAGCTTTACCTAATCAGATCAACCTTTACTCCTCTAGTATTAGGGCATCCTTGGTTAGTAAAGCACAATCCACATCCTTCCCTCATCCCTTGCTAACGCAGGCTTCTTCTTTGTGGGGAAGAAGGATGGTTCACTAGCATAATTATTAAGAACAAGTACCCGTTACTTTTGATGTCTTTAGCTTTCGAGTTGCAGGAGGGCGACTGTCTTTACAAAGATGGACCAGAGCAACGCCTATCACCTTGTGCAGATGAGGGAGGTGAAATTAATGAAAGGTGGCTTTTAACAACCCTATGGGGCATTATGAGTATATAGTCATGCCTTTTGGGTTGAAGAATGCCCCAACCATCTTCCAGACTTTTATGTAAGATGTGCTGAGGGATATGGTCAATCGGTTTGTATTTGTGTATCTGGATGACAAACTGATCTTCTCTCATTCTCTTCAGGAACACACCCAGCACACCCAACAGGAGAACCAGCTGTACATCAAAGCAGAGAAATGTCAGTTCCACATGCAGTCAGTTCTGTTGTTGTGGTTTAGAGTCTTCACTGAGGGGATTTGTTTGGATAGCCGATTGACCAATCCCAGATTACTGCAATGCCCTGCAGAGGTTTCTGGGATGCACCAATTTTTATATACGCTTTTTTAAGAACAGCCAGGTTGTTGCACCTTTGATGGATCGTACCTCCATTAGGAGACCGTTTCAGTGGTCGGTCAAATCCCAAGCAGCTGTTGTCAAACTAAAATTACTGTTTACTTCTGTGCCTATTCTTGTGTTTCCCAACCCAAGTCGTATTTTCACGGTGGAGGTGGATGCCTCAGCTAAAAGACTAAACTCTAGACAGGCCCGTTTGGGCACTGTTCTATATGAAATTCGATTTTAAGATCTTGTACCATTCTGGCTCCAAAAACATTAAGCCTGATGCGCTCTCTTGTGCTTTTCCTTGACCCAAGCATTCTGCCTGTCCCGATGCCATCGTTCTACCTGATCGGGAAGAAGCGGTCTTGTAAGGGATCGAGGCCTGGGTCAAGAGAGTACTTAGGATTGTACCCACCCAGAGGTGATGCCCAGAGTATCTTTTGCTTGTTCCTGTGTTGGTCAGATCACCCGTCCTCCAGTAGTGCCATGCATCGAAAATCGCCTGTCATCCAGTAGTCACATGCACATTGTGCTGGTGCAAGAGGTTCTGGTGGTCAACATTGATGAGGGATGTCTGTCAGTTTGTGTCGGCCTTCCCAGTCTGTGCTCAAAACAGTTCCTCAAATTGCCCACTTGCTGGCATCCTTCATCCCCTCCTTATTCCTTCTCATCCCAGGTCCCATATAGCCCTTGATTTAGTTACTGGTCTCCCCCTTGCCTGGGAAATAGTGTGGAGTTAATGGTGGTGGACTGTTTCTCCAAGGCTGCCCACTTTATCCCCTCCCTAGGTTCACCTCGGCCTGGGAGACAGCGGTCACTGTCATGGACTACATCTTCCGCTTCCATGGCCTCCAGGTGGATGTGGTTGCCAACAGGGATCTGCAGTTTGTCTCCCATTCTGGAGAGAGTGTTGATGGCAGCTAGAGGCCTCCATTAGTCTGTCCTCTGGTTTCAATATGCAGACTAATGGCCAGAGAAAGCGGGATAAGCAGGACTTTGAACAGATGCTGCATTGTCTGACCTCCCAGAACCCTGCCTCCTGCAGCCAGTTGTTCAAAAGTAATCTGAACGGATTGGATCAAATCTTGAAAATGGGTTGATCAAAAGAAAAATAAGGATTCTGAAATCGGATTAGATCACAAAATCCAATCTTGGTTTTGATCTGGAACAAATTGTCAGTTTGTGTTGTTCAAAAAAGTTTTGTAAAATTGGGATACTTTTGATCCAAAAAATCTGGATTATACTGATCCCAACAGAAGGGTGGATTTCAACAACAACATTTTTATAAAACTTAAAAATTGGTTGAAAATTCACCATTTGTGTCATGTAATTTTTTTTATTTAGCTCTTGTATAGTTTAACCGTTATAGTGATAAAGTATACAAATAAAGTATAAAGTACACACTGGGCTACCAATTAAACCTTTCAGTAAAGTGAAAAAGAATGAAATATTTTGTCCCTATATATAATCCCCCAAACAGTTGCCAATTGAAAAGAAAAATATGTAATTTTAACTGTCATTTGTCACTATATTAATTACAATCAATCATCAGAGATCAATCAGTCAAAAGTAGTTTTTAACGATTGCATTCCTTATTGCATGTCTAGTCAGTTCCTCACTCTGAGAGAATGCCGGAGGTTGGTCTGGGTATTCAGCAGGCTCAGGTGGATCCTCACTAGTAGCCACAGGAGCTCTGAAAAAAGGCCAGAAGTGTTCTTTCCTAAACATAGATGATGATGCCTATAAATCACTTGTTAAACAAGAAACCAAAAGAGCAGATGTACAGATTCGTCTGGCAGAGGAACAAATCACTCTTACCCAACTACAGCAAACCAAAGCAAGACTTTGAAAAAAGCTGGACTCTCTAAAAATGAAGAGCTCTAAACATCCTTTATTTTGTTAACTATTGGACATTTAGCATTTTAATGATTTAAAACACATGTTCAAAATATCCACCATGTATTTGTGAATAATATATATTTGTTTGTTTGTATTTATTTGTTGTAGCTTAGATGAGGGGTCTGATTGTTTAAAATAAATTGAAAGGGGATGTTTGTATTGTTTTATTGTGATGTTTTTGGTCTCTTCAAATAAAAACACTTAAAGTGACCCCATGCTGGCTATTCTACCTGTTGTTCTTTGCATAGCTAGTAGCCTACATTGTGATATGTAGTCCCATTTAGAGCACTGGTAATCTGGATTTAGTAATCTTGAAAAAATTGTATCTGTATCAGAGTGATCCAATCCAATGTTGCTTTGAAAAATCGACACAAAAGTAAAATGGATTAGGCTCCTGCTTACATGGTCCGGCAGCTACCGGTGGATGTCAGGTGGAGGGGATGGGGCTTACAGTACCTGGTCGATTGGAGAGGCTATTGTCCCAAAGGAGAGATGTTGGGTCCTGGCTCTGGAATTCCTGGATCCATCCATCATAGACAATTTCCACTGTCATCACAGGTTGGTCCCATCTGGAGCACCAGGAGGCGCTCCTGAAAGGGGAAGTCATTTTGGGATCTCTGGTTGATCTGATGGTGAGTGATTCTGTTTTGCCGTGCTTCCCACTTTCCCCAGTGTCTTTGTTTGTTTGTTCTCCCACATATCCTGTGTTACACAGATAATTGCATCAATCTCAAAGCACCACTTATCAAAAACAACCAAAACAACAAACAATTGCGTGAGGGATTCACATTGATCTCAGACCATAGCCTCTCGGGAACAACCAACAACAACAAACAATTGTGGAAAGTTATGGCATTCACTCATGTTATTGCTCTCTGCATTACATGCCACATGTTTACTATAGCTTCTTCAGTCAGCAGTGATGTATTTACACATGATAAATGTAAGGAATTAGTCAGGCTAATGGAGAAGATTAATGAGTTAGGGACACGCATCCGAATGCTAGTGGAGGTCAGTGAGAAAGAGAAGCCAATAGATACTGTTTCAGATGCGGGTAGAACAGCGAGCAACACATAAACTTTGGTTTCAGCTGTAGAGCCCCCGCAGCAGGGTGTTTGGGTGACGTCATGGCACCATACTCGCTTGCTCACTCTCCCATTCCTGTTAAGGTTTCCAGTCAATTCTCCCCACTCAGTGATGCACCTACTTAGAATCATGTTGAAAAAGCCTCGGTTATAGGAGATTCTATTTTTAGGAACATGGAAGTAGAAACTCCAGCCTCTAATGTTAAATGCATTTTGGGGGCTCGGCATCTGACATCAGATCAAATTTACAAGTGCTGACTAATGCTAAACGTAAATTTTCTAAAATTGTTATTCATGTCGGCACTAATGTTGTCCAGCTTTGCCAGTCGGAAATCACTAAAGATAATGTTAAAGAGGTGTGTGATGTCAGACACTGTAATATGCTCTGGCCCCCTCCCTGCTTGTCATGGTTATGAGGTTTATAGTAGATTAGTGTCACTGTATGGCTGGATGTCTGAGTGGTGTCTGGAGAATAGAATATTATTTATAGACAAGTGGAAAAGTTTTTGGGGTAGACCTGACCTACTAAAGAGAGATGGACTCCATTCCTCCATTGAAGGTGCCACTCTCCTCTCTAGTAATTTGGCTCATAAAATTAATAGTGATAGTAGTTGACTAACTAGGGCTCAGGTCAGGAAGCAGAAAAACATGCTAATCAGAATGTCTGCTAGCTGCCTTGAGATGTCACACAGGTCACATAAACTACATCACCTAGATATCAAATAAAGACTGTGTCTATTCCCCAAACTACCAAACACAAAACTCACTTAATTATTTAAAAAAATTCTGTCTGGATTTAGGCCACACCACAGTAAAGAGACTGCACTTATCAGAGTTACAAATTACTTGCTCATTTCATCTGATCGCGGCTGCATTTATCTACTGCTTTTATATCTTAGTGTTGCCTTCGACATCACAAATCACAACATTCTCTTGAATAGACTTGAGAATTATGTTGGTATTTGTGGACTTGCATTAGATTGGTTTAGGTCCTATTAAGCAGACCACTTTGTCTATGTAAACGAGGAATTGTCAAATCAAACAAAAGTTAAGTATGGAGTGCCACAGGGATCAGTTTAAGGGCCTCTGCTTTTCTCCTTATATATGCTACACCTGGAAGATATTATCAGGAATCATGGAATTTCCACTGTTATGCCAATTATACCTAACTTTATATTTCTTCGAAACCTGACGAAATTTCACAATTCTCCAAATAAGCAGAGTGTATAAATGAAATCAAAGATCAGATGGCCAGAAATTTCCCTCTACTAAATCCCGACAAAACAGGTACTAATTATTGGACCAAAAACCTCTAAAAATAAGCAGTCAAATATTTGACTCTTGATGGATGTACTGTTACATCGTCATCTACAGCGAATAACATTATAAATAACAATATAAACATGTTATATTTGATACCAATCTGTCCTTTCGAAAATACATTTACAATGTTTGTAGAACAGCATTCTTCCACCACAGAAATGTTGCTAAATTAAGACACATGCTCTCTGTTGCTGATGCCAAAATCTAATTCATGCATTCATGACCTCAAGATTAGATTATTGTAATGCATTACTGGGAGAATGTCCAGCAAGTTCAATAAATAAACTTCTGCAGCCAGAGTGCTGAATAAAACTTAGAAATGTTATCATATTAGCCCCATTTATCGTAGTTAATGTTAAATTGGCTACCTGTTAAATTTCATATTCATTTTCAAATGTGGTTAACTTCGTACAAAGCTTTGAATGATCTAGCTCCGCAATACTTAAGTGACCTTCTACCACGCTATATTCCATCACATTCTTTATGATCACAAAATTATGGCCTGTTAATAGTTCCTAGAATATAGGTAGATCCTTTTCCTATTTGGCTCCAAAACTATGGAATAATCTCTCTAACACTGTTCAGGATGCTGACACACTCACTGAATTTAATTTTAGACTAAAGACTCATCTATTTAGCCAGTCATACACCTAATTTATCCATCAAATCACAATGAGGCTGTTTTAGTTAGGTCTGCTGGAACCAGAAACATTTATCATGATTTATATCGCTGCAAAAAATTGAATGGCATATACGCTAATATTATTCTATTTGTATCCCTGTCTCAACCTTTGAATTCCTATCCTGTGGACATCAGAACCGGCCAGATCCAGCTCCGTTCCAGTCTATTACGATGGACTCCAGAGGATGAACTTCATATGCCACTTACTGAACCTTGGACTTTGGACTCTTTCCCTGGGGAGGGGCGTGCCTTTTTGCCCCGAGAGGGAAAAGGCCAACGCGGAGCTGCAGTGAAAGAAAGAGAGAGGAGAGAGAGATAAAAAAAAACACTTACTCACCAGTTCTCCGATACGCCGTAGCTTGTTCCTCGGCCACTCCTCCACCCTCTAATGGACGACAGCCGCGCCTCTCCGGGCGGAATGGAGGCAGACCTCCAGCCCCTGCCGGATGGAACGCCCCGCCGCGTTCTTGGGGAACAGAAGGGATCTCCCCCACCCCTGGCAGCGGTTCTCCCGCTCCAGGCGGTCGGCAGCGAGCCCCTCCCCGCTTGCTGTCGGCGGTCTCAGACCCCGCCGTGTTTCAGGGGCTGGTAGGCGACTCCTCCGCCCCTGGCAGCGGCCCTGACCTCTCCAGGCGGTCGGTTAGGAGTCCCTTCTCCCCTCGCGGTCGACGGCCGTCGTCCTCTTCCAGGCGGGTGGAGAGTAGTGGCGAGAACTCTACTACGGCGTATCCCTCCTCCTTCCCGGATTTCGGCACCAGTGTAAAGCAGTCAATGGAAAAGAGGCAGCAAGAACCGGCTTGACAATGTAAATAATATTTTTTATATAATACTTAAACAGACACAAACACACATGACGGACATGTCCATAACTCTCTCTCCCGCACAATCCTCCGCAGTCGACATTTATCCCTCTCGGAGGCTTGATTAGCCTGATTAAGTGACCGGGTGTGTATGATCACGACCCGGCCCCACCCTCCGCCATGCCACAGTGAACTTCTGTAGTTAATCCAGGATGGACTTCAAAGACATTAATCTTACAGTTCATACAAAATCTTTGTTTAAACACTGACCCTTAAGACTTACTTAGTTTAATAATTTTAAACCATGACTTGCACTATACATAAGTAATATTGGCAATATATTCATGATGTTAGTCAGAGGGGAACTGGCCCCCACAGTGAGTCTGGTTTCTCCCAAGGTTATTTTTCTCCATTAACCAACATCTTATGGAGTTTTGTGTTTCTTGCCACAGTCGCCTTCGGCTTGCTCACTGGCTTTATAGTTTTTAAGTCTATTAACAACACAATTTACAATTACACAATGATGACTAAGACTTTCTAGATCTAACAGATTCATTTTCTGTTAATGAATGATTTTCTGTAAAGCTGCTTTGAAACTATGTGTTTTGTGAAAAGCGCTATACAAATAAAAATAACTTGACTTGCTGTTTGGTGGGCACATCTTTCTTATCAGTTCCACCTGTCCCTTGTTTCCCTTCCACTTTGTAACTCTCTCTTGTTTGCTGTCTTGTGCCAGATTGTGTTGTGACTGACCTCATGGTAGTTTGGACTCCTGTCGGTCTATTTGTTCCTGCTGTTTGTTTTCTTTCTTTTGTTTTCAGTGCCAGATTCCAGTCAATACTCTTCATCTTTGCCAAACTTCCAAATTCCAGAAGACTCACATCGCTCATCATCCTGTCCTTCTCTCCCGCTCTTCACCTCTCTCCATCAGCTGTGTTCTCCATTCTGGTCTGGCCATCATCAGCTGAAGAAACCAGGATCTCCATTCCCCTCAGTCCAGTGTTTCAGCTGCCATTTGCTCTGTGCATCTCAGTGCTGTTTGTTTTGGCCTATTATTGTTTGCCGGGATTTCATTAAAGCTCAGTTAACCTTCCGTTGCTCTCTGTGTCCTCTTTTACAGTGTCCTAACAGTGATATTAGTAGTAGCAATGTTTTGTTTTTCTGATACAACATTAAATATAGTGAATATTAAACTAGATTTTTACACTTCAGAAGAAAACGTGAGTGGTGCTAGTCCTTATTGTACAAGGGTGATCCTGGCTGCGCATTCAAAAGTGCAGAACTGCAAGATTATGATGCGGATACACATCTAGTTCATGCCATCAAACTTGTTTCAGAAGGTTTTAAGGTGATGACTATAATTCACTTTACAAGATAAAAATCACCTAAAATGCTCTAGTTAAATTAAATTGAGAATTGTGTCTCATATTAAAACCACTACAATGGCAAATAATAATGTGAATAGTCAACCACACTAATTGACTAGTCAGTTATTAGATGAACAGTCAATTAATTGATCACCGTTGCTCAACCCTATAGTTACTACGGCATTGCTAGATGGTTGCTAAGTATAGTTGCAAGGTGGTTGCTTTACTGGCCCATGTCAAAAGAAGTCTGGTTCCAAGTTATGGTCCATCCTTTAATTATTCTTTCACCTGTTCTGTCATAAAAAAAATCATAAATCTGATTTCTTAGAAAAGTAATGTTAAACATTTCCTCAACAAACTGCACAATTTGAGGTATTCATGTCTGTAGTATAAACAGTGCAGACTTAGTTATGAGCTGATGTTTCAGGTTTGGACAGAGACTATATAGCAGAGAAGGGCCACTTCTTTTTAAATGAATGGGAGAAATTGGAATGCCCAACCAAGGAGCTCTAAGTGGCCAATGGTCAACAGATGTAGAAAGGAAGTCCCGCCTTACATGCGCATTAGCTATACAGGCCGGGTAATTTGCATTTTTTAAGCGTAATACGAGGTAAGGAAGCACAATTTATTATACCAGTTTTGTCAGATGATTTGAAATATGCTCTTTAAATTGTAATCTTGACTAACAGTTTATGAGATTTCAGTGTTACCCCATTCAAGTAGATAGGAGCTGCATTGTCATGACTTGAAATAGTCTCATGGGAGCATTTCAAAGATGGCTGACAGTGGACTGAATTGCTAGAAAGACTTTGGTTTGGATCAAAGCTCTAAATCAGAGTGCTATGAGTAATATCAATAGTGATGCTTGCCATAACAATTTAATCTAACAAATATTGATCTAAAATTTTGGAGGTCAATTTAATATAATTTAATCATCTTAACACTAATTGTTCATTAGAGTTGTTTGCCTAATGGGGGTTTGGTTGTTGTCTTTAATTCCAACTGGTGACCTCTATGTACTTCAAAAAGCTTGTTCTAATTTAATGAGAGCCTTGTTAATCTGTCCTATCATTAGCTGCCTCAGGGCATGACCTAACACACTGCAGTCTATTTGGCTTTTCATATGTGCTTCCTATTGACTTCCGCTGTGAGGTGTGGATGTTGGAATATTGATGTACTGTCAAGTTCCATAGGGAATGTATGTTATAATGTGATTATGGATTCTGCAATGAGCGCAGCAGTCTGTACTGGGAAGTTTCCATTCATGTACTTTATCTAGAAATATATATTTTTTAACATATAACATTTGAAGACTTACAATAAGATCTGAAAATGTTATGCTCTGAATATCAGAATCAGAATCAGCTTTATTGCCAAGTATGCTTACACATACAAGGAATTTGTCTTGGTGACAGAAGCTTCCAGTGTACAACAATACAAACAATACCAAAAACAGCAGCAAGACATACGTAGGTAATTAAACAAAAAACAAAAAAGAATACAATATAAATAATTATACATATACGTACATACACTCACCTTCATACATACCCACATACACACACGTAGTGCAAATCTATCACAGTCTGTTATATAAAGAACAAAAAACAGTATATTATGTACAGAGCAATGTAAGTAATGGCAGAAGTGGATATGTTGGATAATATAAATAGAATTAAACTGTGTATTGCACATAATTATTGCTCAATGGGGCAATTTAATTGTTCATTAGATGGATGGCCTGAGGGAAAAAACTGTTCCTGTGTCTGACGGTTCTGGTGTTCAGAGCTCTGAAGCGCCGGCCAGAAGGCAACAGTTCAAAAAGGTAGTGGGCTGGGTGAGTGGGGTCCAGAGTGATTTTTACAGCCTTTTTCCTCACTCTAGAAGTGTACATTTTTTAAGGTGGGGGGCAGGGGGCAACCAATAATCCTCTCAGCAGACCGAACTGTCCTTTGTAGTCTTCTGATGTCTGATTTCGTAGCTGCACCAAACCAGACAGTTATTGAAGTGCAGAGGACAGACTCAATGACTGCTGAGTAGAACTGTTTCAGCAGCACCTGTGGCAGGTTGAACTTCCTCAGCTGGCGAAGGAAGTACAACCTCTGCTGGGCATTTTTCACAATGGAGTCGATGTGTATCTCCCACTTCAGGTCCTGTGAGATGATAGTGCCCAGTAACCTGAATGACTCCACTGCTGCCACAGTGCTGTTTAGAATGGTGAGGGGGGACAATGTTGGGGTGTTCCTCCTAAAGTCCACAATCATCTCCATTGTTTTGAGCATGTTCAGCTCCAGGTTGTTTTGAATGCACCAGACAGCCAGCCGTTCAACGTCCTTTCTGTATGCAGACTCATCATCATTACGGATGAGGCCGATGACAGTGGTGTCGTCTGCAAACTTCAGGAGCTTGACAGAGGGGTCCTTGGTGGTGCAGTCATTGGTGTACAGGGAGAAGAGTAGTGGGGAGAGCACACATCCCTGGGGGGCACCAGTGCTGATGGTACAAGTGGTGGAAGTGAATTTTCACTATGCTTTTGTAGAAGCCAAAAATCTGTGGAATTTCAACTTTAATATATACATATTGTGCAGTGTATTTTTACTGTTGCTGCTGGCAGCCTGTTTGTAGCCTGCTACTTTTTTAAACATCGCTTATATGAGAGAGAGAGAATTACGGGCAGCTGCCCTGTATGTGTTTGTGTGTGTCTTAAATACATAAATTGGAAGTGGCCCCTTTAAGAGTTTTGAAACACCCGCTTTCACACTCTCTTGTGTAGAGACATGAAAACAAACATTGTGCAATTGAGCTCCCGGTTTTGTTCATTGGTTGATCATTCTTTGGTAAATAACAAATTTTACACAATATGCATATAAATTGCATTAAATATGTGTTCAGAAGAGTTGTTATGAATAATTTTTGAAGGATGCATATGGATTGCCTGTGTGGAGTTTGACCATGTTTTTGTACACATGTAGAACTGGGTAGGAAAATGTAGTATTAATCATATCTCATTTAATGATTGTAAATTAATTTCAATGGGAAGGAGGAGGAGAGAACCGGCTTCACAATATAAATTATACTTTAATTATAAACTTAAACAGAAGACACAAACACACACGACGGACATGTCCGGACATCTGTCTCTCGTCGCACCACCGTCTGCCATTGGCCTTTATCCCTCTCGGATCTTAATTAGAATGATAAGGGACCGGGTGTGTATAATCACAACCCAGCCCCGCCCTCCGCCCTGCCACAATGATTTATATCCCAGAGTGTTTTACAGTTTAGTGAATAAGTGTAATACGCGTTATATGTGAAAACAAACACTTGCAACACCTTTGATTGAACTGTACCAGCACAAAATATCTCACATATGAATCAAGTGACACACAAATCACACAGCTCTGTTCCTGTTGCTGACGGCACACTGCATGAGTGTTTGTAGCCTGCTTAGCATTGCTTATGCTTATTCTCATTTGTTCGTCTTTTTATCCTTTGTCATTTTACCACGTGTTTTGGGTTTTTCCACTTTTCTACTGCCACATATGTGTGTATTTTTACTGTTGCTGCTGGCACCTAACTTGAGCCTGTTTGTAGCCTGCTACTTTTTTAAACATCGCTTATATATCTGTGTAGAGCGGAGGGGGGCGGGGCCGTGCTGGAATGACGCATGCCCGGTCCCCAGTCAGCCTGATGGGGTGTCGGTGACGACAGTTTGAGAGAGAGAGAATTACGGGCAGCTGCCCTGTATGTGTTTGTGTGTGTCTTTATATTTAATTAAATATTATTTAATTGTTAAGCCGGTTCTCACCTCCTCCTTACCCTTAACCCCCTTACAATCTGTTTTCAGCATTTAATCCTTAACATCTGCCATTTTCAGCGCGTTTTGGGGTTTCCCCCGCATTATTCTCTTATCTCGAGTCAACTGCATGCATTTTCCACGTGCATTCGCTTTCTATTTTTATCGCGATTAAACTGTGTGCATTTTACAGCATGCACCCATTTTTCTCCTCTGTGTTACACAGATTATTGCATCGGTCTCAAAGCACCACTTATCAAGAACAAACAACAACAACAAACAATTGCATGAGGGATTCATATCGATCTCAAACCTAACCGCTCAGGAACAACCAACAACAACAAACAACTGCGGTAAATCATGGCATCTGCTCATGTTATTTCTTCCTGCATTACATGTCACATGTTTACAATAGCATCTTCCGTCAGCAGTGAGGGATTCACATGTGATAAATGTAAGGAATTAGTCAGGCTGATGGAGAAGGTTAATGAGTTAGAGACACGCATCCGAATGCTAGTGGAGGTCAGTAAGAAACAGAAGCCAGTAAACACTGGATGCGGGTAGTACGAGAACAACACACACACTTTGGTTTCTGCTGTAGAGCCCCCACAGCAGGGTGTTTGGGTGATGTCTCGGCGACATACTCACTCAGCAAAGCGACACCACTCTCCCATTCCTGTCAGGGTTTCCAATCCCACTGAGAATCATGTTGAAAGAGCCCTTGTTATTGGTGATTCTATTGTAAGGAACGTGGAAATAGATACTCCAGCCACTAATGTTAAATGCATTTCAGGTGCCAGAGCATCTGACATCAAATCAAATTTACATGTGCTAGCTAATGCTAAATGTAGATTTTTTTTTTAAATTGTTATGCATGTCAGCACTAATGATGTCCGGCTTCGCCAGTCGGAAATTACTAGAGATAATTTTAAAGAGGTGTGTGAATTTGCAAAAATAATGTCAGACACTGTAATATGCTCTGGCCACCTCCCTGCTCGTCGTGGTGATGTAACATAGCATAGTAGATTCATTTAACTTAATGGCTGGATGTGGAGTGGTGTCTGAAGAATAAAATAGGATTTATAGACAATTGGAAGAGTTTTTGGGGTAGACCTGACCTGCTAAATTGAGACAGACTCCATCCCTCCAAGGAAGGTGCCGCTCATAATCTTAATAATGATAGTATCTGACTTACTGGGGCCCAGGTCAGGAAGCAGACAAACTGGTAAATCCGAACGTTTGCTAGCGGCCTTCAGACATCACACAGGTCACATAAACTACAAGACATAGAGACTGTATCACTTAGATATCTCATATAGACTGTGTCTGTTCCCTTAGCACAAAAACCCCTCACTAAATAATTAATAAAAAATTGTATTACGGTCAAACTTGAATAAAACAAACAAATTAAAGATAAACATCATATAAAGATAGGCTACTAATCATTAGATCTCTTTCAACCAAAGCACTAATTGTAAATTAAATTATTACTGATCATAGTTTGGATGCACTCTGTTTGACTGAAACCTGGCTTAAACCGGATGAATATATTAGTTTAAAGGAATCTAATCTAGGAGGTGTTGCTACAATTTACAGTGAAGTTTTTGGTGTTACTCAGAGAACAGGATATCAATTGAAGTCTTTGGAGCTAATAATGCTTAATGTGACACCGTCAGATATAAATAATAAAAACAATCTCTGTCGTCTTTTACCCTTGCTACAATGTATAGATCACACGGGCCTTATTCTGATTTCCTTGGTGAATTTGCTAATTTTTTATCAGATCTTGTAGTTACTGTAGATAGAGCTTGGTGACTTCAACATTCACATAGATAATGAAAATGACACATTGGGATTAGCATTTATCGATATTCTCAACTCAATTGGAGTCAGACAAAATGTAACAGGACCAACTCATTGCCATAATCATACGCTAGATTTAATTCTGTCATATGGAGTTGATGTTGATAATATAGAAAATCTGCCACAGAGCGATGACATCTCGGATCATTTCCTCGTTTCTTGTATGCTGCGATCAGCTAATGTTACTCAATCTACACCACGCTATCATTCAGGTAGAATTATTCTTTCGACCACTAAAGATTATTAGCTTCACTAATAATCTTCCAAATCTATCTCATACACTCAGTAAACCACAAAGCCTAGAAGAACTTGATGAAATAACAGAAAATATAAATACAGTCATCTCTAGCACTCTTGATAATATTAACATTAACAACAAAAGATACTGTATTGGGAAGCACTTTCTACTTCCTTTAGAAGTTAATACATTAGTATTATTTTGTTATCCTAACTTGCACTGTAATATGGATAGTTGGACTTTATTATTTGATTAAAGAAAATTTAAGAAAAAAGCCCTGCACCATGGTACAATGATCACACTCATGCTCTCAAGACAGCAGCTCGGAAAATTAGTGCAAGTGGAAGAATACAAAATTAGAGGTATTTCACGGTGCATGGAAGGATAGTGTCTATAGTTACAGACAGGCACTAAAATCTGCCAGGTCAGCATATTTTAGTAAACTAATTGAAATTAACCACAACAATCCTAGGTATTTATTCAGTACTGTGGCTAAATTGGTCAAGAATAAAGCCTCAACAGAACCAGATATTACTTCGCAGCACAAGAGTAATGACAGTTCTCCAAATTAGCAGAATGCATCAATGAAATTAAATATTGGGTGGCCAGAAATGTCCTTCTACTAAATTCCGACAAAACTTTATTTGAGGTACAAATATTTGGACCAAAAACCTCTAAAAATAAGCTGCTAATATAATTTGACTCTCGATGGATGTAATGTTACATTCAACAGCTATGTAATGTTATATTTGATGCCAATCTGTACTTTGAAAATCAAATGACCAATGTTTGTTGTACAGCATTCTTCCACCTTATAAATTTTGCTAAATTATGACACATGCTCTCTGTTGCTGATGCTGAAAAACAAATTCATGCGTTCATGACCTCAAGACTTGATTATTGTAATGCATTACTGGGAGGATGTCCAGCAAGATCAATAAATAAACTTCAATTGGTTCAAAATGCAGCAGCCAGAGTGCTGTCTAGAACCAAGAAATATTATCATATTTGCCCCATTTATAATCGTTACATTGGCTACCTGTTAAATTTCGTATTAATTAAAAAAATTTGTTTACTACGCACAATGCTTTGAATGGTCTAGCTCTGCAGTACTTAAGTGACCTTCTACCATGCTATATTCCATCACGTTCATTACGATCGCAAAATTCTGGCCTGTTAATAGTTCCTAGAATATAAAATTCCACAAGAGGAGGTAGATTATTTTCATATTTGTTTCCTAAACTATGGAACAATCTCCCTAACACTGTTCGAGATGTAGACTGGACAGTCTGGACTAAAGACTCATCTATTTAGTCAGGCATACACCTAATTTATCCTTCAACTCACAATTAGGCTGCTATAGTTTGGTCTGCCTGAACCAGAAACATTAATCATGATCTATAAATCTGCAATAAATTGAATGGCATATATGCTAATATTATTTTCTTTGTTTCCCTGTCTCAACATCGGGACTCCTATACTGAGGTCACCAAAACCGGCTGGATCCAGCTCCATTCCTGCTTTATGTTGGACTCCACTGCTACATGTCGCTGTGTGATGATGACTAATAGCAGCCGGTGCCAGCCAAATATCACTTTAGTCTATTACGATGGACTTCAGAGGATGAACAGATGCCAACTCCAACCATAAGACATGGGATACTTCTTATGCCATTGCCTGAACCTTGGACTTTGGATAGACCTCACCGAATTTACCAGCCAGGTTGAACTATGATGCACCTCACTGATCTCTGCCTGCATCACCTCGGTCTAATGATGGATTACACTCTTGAAATGTAATACATAGAATATCAATTAATTGCCAACTAAACATTTCATCAGCCAGCTAATAAGGACAATTGCATATATGTGAACTTCTGCAGTTAATCCATGATGGACTTCAAAGACATTAGTCATTAATCTTACACTTCATACAAAATATTTGTTTAAATACTTTCACTTAACATTTACTTAGTTTAATAATTTTAAACCATGAATTGCACTATACATAAGTAATATTGCCATTATATTCATGATGTTAGTCAGAGGGGAACTGGCCCCCACAATGAGTCTGGTTTCTCCAAAGGTTATTTTTCTCCATTAACCAACAACATTTGTGTTCCTTGCCACAGTCGTCTTCGGCTTGCTCACTGGGGTTATAAATACAATTATTATTTAATTACTTATTTTTAAACAATTCACAATTGTATTTTATCAAACTACACAATGATGACTCTAAGACATTAAAGATATTACAGTTTTATCTTCTGTTAATGCCTGATCTTCTGTAAAGCTGCTTTGAAAATATGTGTGTTGTGAAAAGCGCTTTACAAATAAAAATGACTTGACGTGTTTAATGAGAATTCTAGTATTTTAAACTGTTGCACATGTCCTTAAAGCCTGGTTAAAATGCATAACATACTGTGAGTGTTTAAGCATGTGCTAAATGTGTCAAATACTGTGAATGATATACATGTATTAAGGTGATGTATGCTGAAGCGTATGGGTGGGCTAAAGCCCTGTTTGTATATTCTTTTGACATTGTCCTCTACTGTATTTCACTTCCGTATTTCATTCCCATTTTTTTTATATACTGCCCCATCGACCGCTGTTTTTTTCCTCATTTTTCAACAGCCATCAGAACAAAAGTATATTTTTGTATCCTGTGTTGTTTCTTAACAACTCAACAGCTATACATTTAATAGAAGAATTACTGCTGAAGAACTACATTACCCACAATCCTGAAGAGAGATCCACCAATCACAGAAGTTGCGGTTACCATGGAACTGGAAATCGACTCCCATTAAGCAATGGGGAAGAATATAATTGAGTTTCCCTCCATACACTCGCAAATTTCTTACAAACGTGTTCCTGAATTTTTATTAAATTTACAATTATTGTTGTTTTAAAACTTAAAGGAATATTCCAGGTTTACATGTTAAGCTCAATTGAAAGCATTTGTGGCATAATGTTGATTACTGCAAGAGTTTAAAGGCGGAAATATGACGCATATAATTTTATAAAAGCACTTACATTAATTCTTCTGTTGAAACTCGTGTATTATTTGAGCTGGAATTTGTTGATAACTGGGTTAATAACATTACATCATCATGGTAACGAAGTTGTAAAATTGGACATAACTTTATAAAAAATGTCATCTGCAATTTTATCACACTAAATTCATGTTAACATGCACATTGTTTATGTCTTGTGGCTATATTTTGAAACAGTGAGTATTTTAAAGATTATGGATTGGCTCCATTCATTTCCATTGTAAGTGCCTCACTGTAGCCCTGAATTTATTTTTGTGGTAATCAGCTTTATGCTACAAATGCTGTTGATTAAGCTTAACTTGTATTGAACCCAGAGAATTTGTTTCAAATCAATGACTATAGATATACTGAATGTTTTCATTTTTAGACATAATTTTTTATTGATGTAGTTTGGAATGATTTGTGGGATGAGTAGTTAATTTCCTCATAAAAGAGTCTTTTCAGATTTTCTTTTTGCTTTAAATCAAAGTTTGTAATGTTGTGATTCATCTAAGAGCTGGTTGGTTTGGTTCATGGCTTAGATGCTTTTTGAAGATTATTTTTGAAATCCTTATGAAGAAAATGTATGGGAAAAGTATTTCCGGAACCAAGTCTCCTGAAAAAAAAAGGGTGATAGCTAGCTTCTTTGATTACTTCTTTGAAGAAAGAATTAGAGCAATGTTCAAAGTCCTACCTTAAGTACATTACAGCCGTGTACCCTAAGGGCATGCCGTTGTGTGATATAGCTTACATGAGCGTAGTTTACACAGTGTATGAGCATTATGTATTGCTGAGTTTGTATAGGGGTGAAAACAACTAGCAAAAACATTTAAAGTGTGTGTTTCTTTTGACTGTTTTTTGCCTGTATTGTGTGAACTAGACAAAGTATTTCCCCAAAGCATTGTTTTGGAGTGGTTGTGGTACTGCTAGCCTAAGCAAGCATGCACCAAATAAAATCAATATACGCTTAGCACGCCACTGATGTTAACATAATTAGCATGATATCAAGGATGTAGTCTAACGTAGCCAGATCTTTGACTAAACGGCAAAAGGTCTATACCTCAATGCAGCTTATTCTAGCCAAGAACCACCCACTTACACAGGAAGAGTAACTGACTGACTTGTTAAGTGACCAACCACAACTTGTTTTATTTTTACGTGCCATTTAGAGGCTGGTTTATCTGAAATAGATTATACCACAATAGTGTGCACAACAGCCTGGTTCCAGACCTTTGGTTAAAAACCTTGATTGTATCCATTGATTATTAATGATATCTTGTAAACCTTTAAAGACATACCTGCTGTGAGCTCTGATGTTGTTAATCCAATGTACACTCACCAAAAGGATTATTAGGAACACCTGTTCAATTTGTCATTAATGCAATTATCTAATCCACCAATCACATGGCAGTTGCTTCAATGCATTTAGGGGTGTGGTCCTGGTCAAGACAATCTCCTGAACTCCAAACTGAATGTCAGAATGGGAAAGAAAGGTGATTTAAGCAATTTTGAGCGTGGCATGGTTGTTGGTGCCAGACGGGCCGGTCTGAGTATTTTACAATCTGCTCAGTTACTGGGATTTTCACGCACAACCATTTCTAGGGTTTACAAAGAAAGGTGTGAAAAGGGAAAAACATCCAGTATGCGGCAGTCCTGTGGGCGAAAATGCCTTGTTGATGCTAGAGGTCAGAGGAGAATGGGCCGACTGATTCAAGCTGATAGAAGAGCAACTTTGCCTGAAATAACCACTCGTTACAACCGAGGTATGCAGCAAAGCATTTGTGAAGCCACAACACGCACAACCTTGAGGCGGATGGGCTACAACAGCAGAAGACCCCACCGGGTACCACTCATCTCCACTACAAATAGGAAAAAGAGGCTACAATTTGCAAGAGCTCACCAAAATTGGACAGTTGAAGACTGGAAAAATGTTGCCTGGTCTGATGAGTCTCGATTTCTGTTGAGACATTCAGATGGTAGATTCAGAATTTGGCGTATACTGAATGAGAACATGGATCCATCATGCCTTGTTACCACTGTGCAGGCTGGTGGTGGTGGTGTAATGGTGTGGGGGATGTTTTCTTGGCACACTTTAGGCCCCTTAGTGCCAATTGGGCATCGTTTAAATGCCACGGCCGACCTGAGCATTGTTTCTGACCATGTCCATCCCTTTATGGCCACCATGTACCCATCCTCTGATGGCTACTTCCAGCAGGATAATGCACCATGTCACAAAGCTCGAATCATTTCAAACTGGTTTCTTGAACATGACAATGAGTTCACTGTACTAAAATAGCCCCCACAGTCACCAGATCTCAACCCAATAGAGCATCTTTGGGATGTGGTGGAACGGGAGCTTCATGCCCTGGATGTGCATCCCACAAATCTCCATCAACTGCAAGATGCTATCCTATCAATATGGGCCAACATTTCTAAAGAATGCTTTCAGCACCTTGTTGAATCAATGCCACGTAGAATTAAGGCAGTTCTGAAGGCGAAAGGGGGTCAAACACAGTATTAGTATGGTGTTCCTAATAATCCTTTAGGTGAGTGTATATGCCTCTGTTGAAACCATCAGTTAAACTGTGTTTAATAAAGACATTTCTGGTGAAGACTACACTACCCATGAATCCTAAATAGAAAGATTCACCAATCAGAGAATTGCAGCAAACAAAATACGGCAAAAGAGCCTTTCAGTGACCGCCCACTTCCATGATTTGAAAGATACTCTAAATATATGTGTGCACTTATAATCCATCCATCCATCCATCCAGTCAACCGCTTATCCTGTTGCACTTATAATCAACAATTTTAAATCAATAGTTTTATATTTTTTCCCATAGTTTTTAATTAGATTACGTAATTCACAATGCTTTATGGGACTGTAGTTCATTTGCCCTTACTCTTGGAGGTTACGTACAGTCAGCCAATCAGATTAGAAATTTCTTGATCAAGAAAGTGATTTTTTTTTTTTTTCCTGTTTCAGTTTTGTCACCAATATGAAATTATCAATAAATGGACTGTAGGCAGTCCATGGGTTAAACAAAATATTCAAGATCAGGGAGAACTAATAGTTAAAGTTGAAGAAATTATCATAGATCACATTGATGGTGCCAAAACATGTTGTTATATGATGAGCCAAGGAAGTGATGATGATATAAGATTTTATTGTTGAAAGGAAGCCCATTTTAGTTTCATTCTTAGTCTTGATTATCATCTCTCCATTTCCTTTTTGAAACACAAGTTGAAGTTTTACAGCTCAAACAGTGAATGACAATAATCATATTGCAGAGTGAGGGAGATAGAAGATAAGTATGTAAATAACTTTGCGGCACGTGTAGCCTGAATATTCAGCTGAACCATGATTGAAAAAACTGCAGTTTGGACTTGTTTTGTTTCTCAGCACAAAATCTTTATCTTGACTCTGAATAAGTCAAAAACAGTTTTGACATAAGGAAGAGCCTATTTACCTTAATGACCTCAGTTTATGCAGAACTACTTAAGGTTTTGGACTGGCTGTCTGTTTATGGGTCAATGACGTGATGCTATTTTTGGGGTTCAGATCTATTATTCAGAAAAACATTAAAAATGCATTTCACACAAAACAATCTTCTCAGACAACCTTATTTGTCAATTAACCATACTAACTCATACTAACAGACAAAACAAAAAGTACATTATCTTGAATCTTAGCTTTGCAGAGGCAACATGCTCCTCATGTACCTATAAATTAGCTGTTTGTTCTGAGGTTTTTTGGGATATAACAGTGCAGAACAATGTGTAGTCATTGAGGTCAGAAATCTTGCCAAGGACACAGAGGATATTTCAACATGAGAAATGATTGACCAGTTACTGCATTATGCAAGTTAAGAGCACTGTTAATATTATTGAGGAAGTTCATGCAGAAGATTATTCTCACAAGGTGTGTTTTGTATGTGTAAGCACATTTGTTATATCGTGGGAATGGGTGCTACGTTTTCATCCCCTATCACATGTGCTGCACAGTCCGCAGAGAGGTTTTTTAGTAGTTGACTTTGGGTGCTGATCTGAGAGCAGGTCTGTGGTTTCTCTTTTGGTGGCTAAGATCAGACTTGGGCTGGAACGAAGCTGATCCTAGATCAAAAAGGGCACTGTCTACATATGAACAGGAAGAGAGTTGTTGTATGCATGATGGGAAATGATATGTTTCCCAACTGTAGATCAAAAGAACAAAGCTAAACCACAAGTAGTAAACAGCCTCTGAGTTTCACATGTGTCTGAGTAGCTGAACTGACATTTAAAAGCTACAATGACTTCAATAAAAAAATAAATAAATACTTAAATAGATATAAAACCTATGTTGTTCCAAAATTACATGTATACAGTATGACTTACTTTGTTTTGTTGTACACAAATGGATATGTTAGTCAGAATGTCAGCCTATAACAAAAGATTAAATAAAAAAAAATGACTGAGTCTAACATACTGCATATATAGAATAAAGAAACACATAACATGAGGGCAAGAAAATAATGACTTTGATAAATTTTCATTTTTGGGTGAACCATCCCTTTAAAACAAGATCTTTTTAAAGCAAACAAGCCTTAGGTATTGTCTTGACGAGAGTGCTAGTAATTTCCAATTTATAGCTTCCAAGGATGAAAGACAAACCATACTGTAATATGTGACCTTCAGTCCTTGGAGGTGTTTTTGCCAGTCAGTCATACAGACCACGCTGTCACATTGTTAGAAAGAGTCCAAGTTGTGATTATATGGGACACCTTAAGAGCTACCACATCAGAACAGTTAAAGTAGCATAATTACTCACAATGACTAATGAAGTGATTGAACTTGCTGGATAAAGCAGGTCTATATTTTCAAGTCTCAACTGTATCTGTCTATCCCCTGCTAAAAAATCCAGCTTTCTGATCACAGCTTAAATTGTGTTTTGTTTGCTGGTCCCCAAGCATGGCATGCTGGTGACCCTACCTGGCTTTCTAATTAGCTAAACTAGCTTTACCTGAAAGACCATGCTGGTCAACCAAATTCACCAGCTGGGCTATGCTGTCCACCAGATAGACCAGCACCAAACCAACATTAATCAGCTTCGAACAGCATGGAAATTACATGTTGGTTAAGCTGGATTTTTAGTTGGGTCTGTCTGTCTGTCTATCGATCTATCTCTCTGTCCGTCCGTCCGTTCATCCGTCGTAGAAGTAACAATGCCAGTGTTTCTGTTGTACCGTACTGAGCTTCGACTTAATTCATTCAAATGTATTCTTATGGTTGAAATGAACATTAACTGAAGTTCCTGACCCGTATCTGCATGATTTTATGCACTGCTAACACACGATAGGCTGATTAGATAATTGCATGGATGATTGTTGGTGACAGATGGGCTGGTTTGAGTATTTCTGTAACTTCTGATCTCCTGGGATTTTCACACACAACAGTCTCTAGAATTTACTCCGAATGGTGCCAAAAACAAAAAACATCCAGTGAGAGGGAGTTCTGTGGACAGAAAAGCTTTGATGATAGAGGTCAGAGAATGACCAGACTGGTTCAAACTGACAAAGTCTACGATAACTCAGATAACCATTCTGCACATTTGTGGTGAGAAGAATATAATAGCAGAATGCTATTCTGAGATGCAGGTTGGTGCTGTTTTTGCGGCATGAGGGGGACCTACACAAAATTAGGCAGGTGGTTTTAATGTTGTGGCTGACCGGTATATATATATATATATATATATATATATATATATATATATATATATATATAGGTATATATATATATATATATATATATAGGTATATATATATATATATATATATATATATATATATATATATATATATATATATATATATATATATATATATATATATATATATTGTCATGTGCCATAAAAGAGAACTAGTTTAATCAGCCCATTGCAGTTATATGGACCTTATGTTCTAGGACAGCATTGCCTTGATTGGACTGTTCCACCAGCTAGTGAGGTCAGGCTGTCCTGACAAACTGTACATAAGACCAACTGAACAGCTAGAGAGGGAAGGTGCCATTATCATCTGTGATGATGCCCAGCCTTAGAATGAGGTGATATTTCTGATGGTATTTAGAGAATTAGCTGAGTCATCTTACTCGTGATGTGAAAATAAGAATGTGATTCAACCTACTCCTGAAACATTTTGGTAAATGTGTCGCATTCAAATTATAACTGAAGAACTAAAGTGTGGGTTGTTCAATGTGTGGGTGAATTGAGATACATATTTTTTTCACAGGCTGCAAAAATTCAGCTGAAGCATCTGTACAATAATGTATTGTCAGGTGTATCCTGTGCAGTAATGTTGTGTTACAAGAGATGTATCTTTAAAAAAAATTATACAATTTTTCCATAATGATAATTTAGGTACATAATATGATATACTCCAATTAATACTTGAAACCAATTTCTGTATAATCACATACCGCAAAGTCTTGGTTTCAAAAAAATAAATAAGAAAAAAAGAAAGAAACATGAAAATGTCCACTGCGATTGTCCGGGGAAAAAGATACAGTTCACCGAACACACAATGATCTTTTGTGACAACATGCCCCAATAGCAGACACCACATACAGTAGGTGTTTTAACAAAACATAAAAACCTCTGTTACAGAAAACACACATTTTGACTCAAAACCTTATATTTACTGAGATACAGCCCTTGTGACAATTTCCCTTTGCGAAAACTAACCCTGTTCTCTAATTATTAATGTTTTTCTTGTTGAAGTTTTTTTTTTTTTTTTTTGCATTTTCTTCCATTTGAGATTTGAGAAAGCCATCTTGTTAAATAGGAACTGCCTTCTTGTTGTTATGCTATGATAGTATTTGCCTAAAAAATGAAATGCAAGAACACAGTTCTTTTGGTGGAGAAAGAATATGTAAAATAATACAACCAGATGGCCTTCTGAATGCCATGTAGCCATGCACTCAATGAACACTTGGAACTTTCCAAAGACTGAAAGAGAGGACATGCTTTCCCACAGGAGAACAATGCATTGCTAAAACTGAAGTGGTGGGCTTCAACCCTTCTCCTCTTCTGTCATCTTATAAGATTAAGTAACTTTTGAAACACTGATCTACATGTTCACCCCCACTGTCTGTTTCTGAAATGCAAGAATATAAATATATTTTCCAGTCTGGGATTCTGTGACAACGACATGTCATTTATTTTGAAATGTTCATTCATGCTTAGGCCGTTAGAGTCCCTCATATTTTGTCTCTGACTGAACGGAGAAGACTGTTTATTATTTATAAGTATTCTATATTATGTGTCCATTTAATATGGAGCTATGCAATTATGCAATTGTGGCAGCTTAAGAGAGGGATAAGGAACTATTATTACAACCACTTCTTTGTCATCCAGCAGATCATTTAAACAATGTTGATTTTTCTCTCCTGAACAATCGTCACTTGTCTCTAATGGGGGAAAATAAGAGTGAAATGTATGGCCAGCCCAACTGCATGCAGCAGGCCAGAAGTCTGTCATGTGATATATATCATATGGCATTGATCCTTAAACATTACTTACAGTGCATCCAATGTATGCATTTTATATATATATTTCTTCAACTTCAGGCACTTTTAACACTGTGAACTTCTTGAAAGTAAAGACAGGATAAAACATTAAACACTCTATTTAGTTTTTAATTTATCTACTATTAATGTCCAACAAAATATGCGTATGCATCACAGGAGATTTGTGTCATTTTTTCTGAAAGTCATGACATTTCCAACCACAGTGGCATTTCAAGAACATCTTAAATTTTCTATTGTGTTTAATTGAATTCTGTGGTGGAAATTATGCTGATGGAAAGTACATTTCTCTTGTTTTTGATATAAAATGGTTTTGACTCCTTTGTCATGCTAAGCATGATTATACATTTTATGTATCCTAAATACACATATTTAAATAAAATTTGTATAGTTTTGCGTAATTATGCAAAATTACAGCTTAATGGGAAATGGCACCCAATTTAAAATATTGTACTCACTAGTGATATTTACCATGATTTTTGTTCTTCAAACAATTTCATCACAAGGATGCTATTCAGTCGACTTAGTACACTAACACTAACGTACACTAACTTAAAAAAAAAACTAAAAAACTTTAGGGTCAAAATAGTTTTGGCAAGGTGGCAATGATGCCACAACTGTGGGAATATTTTCAGATTTTTTATTTATAGAAATCAATTTCACACAATAAATGTCAAAGTGTTTGGTTATTTCAATCTTTGTTTAGATTCTAACAGTTTATATGTAACAATTACTATTTTATAATGGATTTTCATAATGTAATACTTAAAGTCTGTGTGTAGGAGAAGGCTAAATCAGACAAATATGTAATTAAAAGGCATTTGAAAATTGCCCCCCAAAAATTATAAATGCCTGATAAAAAGTTTAAAGTCAGTTTAAAGGTGACCTACATAACAAACATTTTAAAGTTGAAATCTGTGTTTTATATAAATATGATTTATATATATCTATATATAATTATATAATATATTATCATATATAATTATACTTATATATATATATATACACACACACACACACACACACACACACACACACACACACACACTATATGTGCTGTAGTAAAGACACCTCCGCTTTAAAGGGCACCTTTAAATTTGTGAACAGCACCTTTAGATTTGTGAATGAAAGCAGCAGGGGCTGCGCTCCTGTAACGCCCTGTTCTGTGCACCCATGATCCTGGTAGTGTAAGCACCATGCATCAACCACAGAATTAATAATAATAGCACTGATTAAACTTCACAGATTTAAAATATATGGACAGGGTTATTGACAAAAACAGTGACACTACACATTTATAATGGATAATGATAGATACTAGATCATGCAGATTTAATGAGTAATTCTTTAAAAATAAACTCCATCCTCACACCTAAATAGATGCAAAGCCTGATGTGTGCATGCATATATAGGTACTGAGGGAAGTTCGTCTGGTACTTTGTAAAAGTTTGGTGGGGGCATGTAAGGTATTGCTCTCCGGGACACATCGCCATCCAATGATCGCGCGTCCGCTCTGACGACGTTACCAAACGCTACCGGCTGACACGCCCCCAGCATGGATACAATCAGCTCTAATCGGCGCACAGCATACTGTCACTTTAACGTTGGGAAGACTACAGCCACGATGGGAGTTTTCATACTCAATCAAGACAAGTTTTCAGAGCTCTCATCTTCGGAAACTTATTTCTAGAGAAAGCAAACAGTCGGCGTTGCGCGTCCACGGTTTGACCTCGCATGATTTACATGCAGGATGCCAGTGTTGCTGAAAACCCGGTAAGATTAGTACAAAGTGAGTTTGCTTCTGAGAGCTACCTCTTCAGCATCACACAAAGGGATCTACTGAGTTCAATGGTGTTGTGTAATTTGGGTTTGGATGCCATAAAGGAAGATCGGGGCGATTTTCATCCTAGAAACGAAATGGATCACTTCGCAGCAGAGTGCCTTGTATCAATGTCCAGCCAAGCAATTGTTCACGGTCCGAAAGGGAACAGAGAGATCAAACCCGAAACTGCGGCTGCACAGAGGAACGGAGAAGAGACCAATGAGCCTTTGAAAGATAACTCCTCTCTCTTTGTGGTGGCGAGAATTTTGGCGGATTTTAATCAGCAGACGCCCACTAATTTTGCCGAGCAAGCAAAAATAAAAGAGGAGGGCATGCCACCAACGGCGACCCTAACCAGAGATGATGGGAACTCTGCCACACCTACCACCATCACCGCCGACTCTGCTCTCAAACAAAGAAGCAAACGAAACAGGGGTCGAATTGAACATGAAGCCCCGCAGAAAAAGCACAAATGCCACTATTCAGGTTGTGAAAAAGTTTATGGCAAATCGTCCCATCTCAAAGCCCACCTAAGGACACATACAGGTCAGTTTCCATTCCTGCCAAGTGTATTAACGTTTCGCAGATCAAATATAGGCTACAGGTTAAAAGTACACGTTGGGCACATTATGTACTGTGCAAGCTCAGCCATTTAGTTGATGTGACAACTGTTGTGTACTGAAGGTAAACGGCAACAGATCTCCATCCCCAGTGCCTTGCCTATATCACCCCCATCCAACTCAAGCCACACACATGCCCAATATAAACAACATATGTGCATAGGCACGTGCATATAGACATCAATCTCACAATAAAAACTTGTACTCTGATTGGGGGAAAGCCTGGCACCCCATGATGTAATCGCTAATAAAAAAAAGCCGTATAGTCTATATTTTCACGAGGCGAAGGTGGTGGTTTGCGAAAAGTCAATTGGTAGAAGGTCTCGGTGCCAAACACCGTGAACGAGCATGATCCATCCGCAAAACAAAGACCGCGCAGGTACCGTCTGAACCCATACTTTAACTTTCTTTAAGTAAGTCCGTAAGACATATGCAAATGGATTAAAACAAGTAGAAAATGAATAAAAGATGGAGGTTGGTGAGACTTCAGCGGTTGCTTGTTTGACTGGTAAGCTCTTTGTTGTGATGTGCCACACCCCCGTCAGACAGACTGCCAGCTGATCTGGCCAGCAACAGACTCGACCAAGCGAGCGCAGATCAGAGCACCCACCCTCAGCGTTGACCTCAACGGCTTTTCATTCTCTATAATTGGAATTTAAGATGGAAAATACATTTAGAATAACAATTATACGTTGTACGCGAAGTACCACGGCAGCAGTATTATGAATGCAGTGTTTAAAGCGGTTGTTGTCGCCTCAGACAATGGCTGTGTTTCATTCGCATTTGTCGGCCGCATACGTCATCGATGCTGTCTCGTTTCATAAAAGCGAGTAGGGCACTTCGAATGCAGCCTTCAAACGCGACCTTCTTTCACAGGAATTCGGAGGATGCACGAGGTGTATTCTTCGTGGCCACTCACAGATCATAATTCTTTGCTTCAACGGAAATGTCTTAAAAAAATAATAATGCCATTTGCCCGTAAACAATTCCCAAGTTGAAGTAGGCTACCTCAGTAGATGGGTGCAGAGTAACATGTATTAATATATAATTAAAATAAAGTATTAGACTAAAAGTACACCTGTAAAATCTATTTTCTTTTCTCTTTACATCTTTATAACTCTCCTAAAATTTACCTCATACATTCCCTTCTAAAGGAACTTTGTTACCGTCTCATTCGAAAAGGTCACGCTTGTTAAAGAGTAGGGTGCTGTCATAGCAACCATGTTACATTCCGTTTCCGTTTGTCCTACGAAGGCCATCTCGTTTAAACAAGATTTGTTTGAAGGAGAACACTAGGTATACTGCAGACTTCAAAGGACATGTCCAACCTAGCACACAGCCTTCAAAACGAGACACCCAATATATGGAAACTTTGTATTGAATTAATACGTTGCTGGCCTCAGATCAGAAATAAACCACATAAGTTTGTAAATAGTTTTAGAGTTGATCGAAATTCACACAGGTTATGTGAAATGGTGAATGACACTATGCAAAGTGTATTTATAATTGATATGTTTGTGTAAGTTGTATATGATTTGTTACAAGTATTGGGCTGGTTTCAGTTGTTAAATTCAAACATGTTAGTCGTAATTCTTTATCATCTGTGCCATTCCTGCTTTTCTTACATGGATGTTTAGGGTTTAATAATTTGGCCTGGACGGAATCTGCTTTCGTTGTTTTTGCCATATCTGCACTGAATTTGGGACAAATCTGCAGAAATCTGTGGAGTTCTGTACTTGTAGATTTTTCTGTATGCCTTGTAACGTCACGAATATCACATATCATGTACATGTATTTTCCATCTCAAAGTGGGTGTGTCATCTACTTGGTTGCTATATTTACTTGGCTTGAAAGTCTACTTAGTTTAGTCTTTTACATTATATAAAATGGCATGTTAGTATCAGAACACACCACATACCACCCAGCATATTGTTCTGTAAATCTCCAGTAAGTTTATTTGACCCCAGTTACGGTCTGGTGTACAGTGCTCAATGTGTCTACTATTATGTTTACGTGTCTAAATCAGTCAGATATACATCACAATTCATTCTTTGTGTTTGTGTGTGCCCCCTACTTGTCTTTCAGTTCGGCTATTCTGCAAGTTGCTGACTTGCGATCGGGTTTTGTTGTAGTCGCTGGTCTGTGATTGGGCTATGATTTGGTTTAACAATGTGTGTTCCCTCTCAATTGTTTTGGTAATCAGGGAATGTGGGTCATTGGAGTTCAGCAGCCCTTGCTCAGCCAACCTGCTCCATTCTGTGTGCCTTTCTTAAGCACTCAGCACATTCTCCATCAGGCACTACTAACAGAGCAAAGATAGGATGGATGCTTCTTGCAGTCACACACCCCTTTTGAACTGAAGGGGGAACACAGTGTTATAAAAACAAATTTGGGGATCCAGGAGTGCTGGAGACCTTATTTGATTTAAGTAATGCCCCAAATTCCCTGCTAGCTCTGGTTTGAACCCTGCTTTGGATCATTTGTCTCACTCCAGCAGAATTTGGGCACAGTGATGAAATCAGCTTTTAAAAGACCAGGCATTTAGAGTGCATTGTTGTAGATGTAAAATAAGTTGTATTCTGTAACAGTAAGATGAAAGCTTGGGCTGTTGAGTTTTCCATCCAGAGAGATGCAGTCACGCTTGTCAAACTGCATTGATAAGAAAGCCAACAAGTAATTTCCTAAAATTCCAACAGGTCTTTTTTTTTTAAATCAACCAATTTTCTTTTTTTAGTTTTTTAGATGTAATCATTCATAAGATGTAAACAATTTAGGCTGTTTACATGCCAGACCTTTTCAGTGATCTTTTGCTAAAGACTGAGTAGAAAGGGGGAGGGTCTAACCGTCACATGTGCAAGCTTGCTGGAAGAAGGCATTTTATGATAGAGCTGGAGCAATGTACTTTGATGATCAAAAACGCAGAAACGTTACAAAGGGCTCAACTTAATACATAACTAAACACTGTAGTGCACACGCAAAAGCTGTTGTTTAAACAGTTGTTGACTGATGATCTTAAATGGAACAACATTTTGACTTTGTACTTAGATTATAACAGTCTTAGATTTGTAGAGATAATTTTGTTAGCACAGAACAATTTAAATATTATTTTATTTCCCAAGAATGTGTTACCAAACTCATGTATATATAGTTGAAGTCAGAAGTTTACATACACCTTAGCCAAATACATTTAAACTCAGTTTTTCACAATTCCTGACATTTAATTGTTGAAAACATTCCCCGTCTTAGGTCACTTAGGATCACTACTTTATTTTAAGAATGTGAAATGTCAGAATATTAGTAGAGAATTATTTATTTCAGCTTTTATTTATTTCATTACATTCCCAGTGGGTCAGAAGTTTACATGCACTTTGTTAGTATTTGATAGCATTTCTTTTAAATTGTTTAACTTCGGTCAAATGTTTTGGGTAGCCATCCACAAGCTTTTCACAATGTTGCCATAATTTTTGCCCATTCCTCCAGACATAACTGGTGTAACTGAGGCAGGTTTGTAGTCCTTGCTCGCACACACCTTTTCAGTTCAGCCCACATATTTTCGGATTGAGGTCGGGCTTTGTGATGGCAACTCCAATACCTTGACTTGACTTTGGAGGTACGCTTGTGGTCATTGTCCATTTGGAAGACCAATTTGCGACAAAGCTGTAACTTCCTTGCTGATGTCTTGAGATGCTGCTTAAATATATCCACATCATTATCTTTCCTTGTGATGCCATCTATATGCACCAGTCCCTCTTGCAGCAAAGCACCCCACAACATGATGCTGTCACCCCCATGCTTGACGATTGGGATGTTGTTCTTTGGCTTGCTAGCCTCACCCCTTTTCCTCCAAACATAACAATGGTCATTATGGCCAAACAGTTACATTTTTGTTTCATCAGACCAGAGGACATTTCTGAAAAAAGTAAGATCTTTGTCCCCATGTGCACTTGCAAACTGTAGTCTGGCTTTTTCATGGCGGTTTTGGAGCAGTAGCTTCTTCCTTGCTGAACAGCCTTTCAGGTTATGTCGATATAGGACTCGTTGTTCTGTGGATATATTTATACTTGTCTACCCTCCAGCATCTTCACAAGGTCCTTTGCTGTTGTTTTGGAATTGATTTGCACTTTTCGTAACAAACTACGTACATCTATAGGAGACAGTATATGTCTCCTTCCTGAGTGGTATGATAGCTGTGTGGTCCCATAGTGTTTATACTTGTGTACCATTGTTTGTACAGATGAACGTGGTACATTCAGGCATTTGGAAATTGCTCCCAAGGATGAACCAGACTTGTGGTGGTCAACAATGTTTTTTCTGAAATCTTGGCTTATTTCTTTTTATTTTCACATGATGTCAAGCAAAGAGACCCTGAGTTTGAAGGTAAGCCTTAAAATACATCCCCAGATACACCTCCAAATGACTCCAGTTAGCCAATTAGCCTATCAGAAGCTAATTGCCTAATGGCATGACATAATTTTCTGGAATTTTCTAAGCTGTTAAAAGCACAGTTAACTTAGTGTATGTAAACTTCTGACACACTGGAATTGTGATAGTCAATTGCAGTCTGACTTTAAACAATTGTTGGAAAAATGACTCATGTCATGCACAAAGTAGATGTCCTAAACGACTTGCCAGAACTATATTTAGTTAAAAATTAGTTTTCTTGACTTCAACCTAAGTGTACGTAAACTTCTGACTTCAACTGTAGTTGTAATAACACTTGTTTTCTGACTGAAATGACCCTTTGTCTAACTCTCTCAAACCACATGCTCTTGCCAAGCCAACAATTTTAGGTTCTGGGTCTATTTGTAGCTTTGTTTTCTTTTTAAAGAAAGACTATGCATTTGAGTTTATATCCTTAGCAATTCTGTGGTGACCTGTGGTTACATAGTGTCCCTCATTGAGATAAGGTTAGTGGAATAACCTCTTAGTGAACTTTCAAGAGAACGATTACAGTTTAGTACGATTGTACTGGTATTGGCAGTCCAATAATTTGTCTGGAGTCATCCACTTTGCTGAGGTTGATATACATGTAAAGATAAGATCTTGGTCAATGAAAGCATCAGGTGTAATATTTGACAGATGTTTTAAGGCTGTAAAGAATCTCAAGGCAAAAGCAGGAGATATTGGAAAGTTGTAGAGGGTAGAAACAAAGAAAAAGATACAAACTTTTAGAGCATGTGGCTCATTAATCATCTTTAATAACACAGATGGACAGATTTAGATGTACTTGACTTGCTTTCGATGAGTTGTTGACTGCAGTGGTGCATAATATGCATACAGAGAATAATTTATACATTTCTCATGGCTTTATTAGATCGCAGTTGACTTATGATGAGAAAAGGAATTAGGTACGAGCCAGTGGTAGGCATGCATGCTAATGAAATGGGTGTGGGGCCATCCGAGAACAAAAAAAAAAGAAAAGATTTGCACTAAATTAATACGTTTCAGTTCAGAAAGAGGAAGTGACATGGCTGTGACACACTCTGGCTGTTCGGTATGCACCGAACCATGTGACTTTTCTTTTTTTCTGCTAAGTTTGGTTTCCTTCTCTCAAAGTTTTGCCCCATTAAATTTGTATGCTGTACTTGCAACTCAAAGTTAAACAGTTGTATTATTTCTTTACCTCTACGTTATTGGATTTCTACACATTTAAAGATGCATTGCTGTCTAGACTGCTTGCTTTGTTTTTTGCCTTTTCTCCCCAATTTGAATTCCCAATGCACTCGAAGTCCTCATGGTGGCATAGTGACTCGCCTCAATCCAGGTGGCGGAGGACAAATCTCAGTTGCCTCCACGTCTGAGACCTTCAATCTACACATCTTATCACTTGGCTTGTTGAGCGCATTACCACAGAGACATGGCATGTGTGGAGGCTTCATGCTATTCTCAGCGGCATCCACGCACAACTCACCACACGCCCCACCGAGAACGAGAACCACATTATATCGACCACGAGGAGGTTAATCCAACGTGATTCTACCCACCTTAGCAACCGGGACAATTGGTTGCTTGGCTGATTGATTCCAGGTGTGGTAGTCAGTAAATAAGTTTCCATCCAAGGATTTTTTGCGAAAAAATTTATTTAATCAAAATAATGCTGATGGAAATGCAAATTATTGCTAAAATTTCACAAATGTCGACATAATATTTTTCAGTTTCATGTCGATACTTAAAATGTTGCGAAAAACTGGTTTGGAAACCCTTTTTGTCGAGAAAATTGCCATTAACGCAAAAATGTAGTGTCATATGACAGAGTTTACCCCAATCGCCTGTGTTGATCATGACTACAGTATACATACTTGAAAGCTAATTTATTGTATGTGATTATTGATTTTAACGCATATAGATCTGATGCTGCAAACATGACACTTCCGGGAGTGCCAACACAAATATCTTGTATCAAGCACATCGACAAGTGCATGGAGAACAAATGAATGACCACTCGTGATTAATTTAATCACGGTAGCCATCCATTTATTTATTAGTTACTTTTCCACACCATTCAAAATAATAGATGGCATTCATGGAATTAGCCCACAAAACAAAAAAAAAAAACATATAATTTCTGTGCACAAAGATGATTTAAATTAAAAATAAATACACAATACTTGGTGTGCTTTTTTTGGAACACTAACATATAGCCCAATTCTATAAAATTATTGTTTATACTTTAGAAAAAATTCTGGCAAAATGCCCTGTATGAAAAAAGCATTAAATTAAAAAAAATAATTACCAATTGACATATTTTTTATTTTTAGACCTATATAGGCCTTTTCTCTACACAAACTTATATTAGCTTTGCCCTGTTCTGTAGACAAAAAAAGTTGGCTGAATGACATTCTCAGAATATTCTGCACTTTTTTTCAATACCATAAACCATCAGAACTATTTGTCCAATGCCGAGTTAACTTTCAGAAAACAAGCTTTTGAACATTTTAAAACATTTAAATATTTTAAATCCAATCCTTGGATTGCATTTGCTGAGCTTTTTCAGAAAATGTAAACTGCATTAAAAGTTGCTGGACAAATATGCAGAACATAATGCAGTTGTGATGGAGATGCTATAGATTTGATGATTGTTCAAAATAGCCTATTGAATATCAGGAATGTATTATATGTAAACCTTGATATTACACCACATAATATTTTCTTTAATAGCTGTGCACACATCATATACACATTGATGGATGGTCCTTATACTAAGACTGATAGATTTCCCCACTACTTGGTGCAGGCTGCTAGCTTGAACTGGGCCATGACAATTCACTTTAGGGTCGGGACCTATGATAGGCGCAACATCAGGACCAATATTACAGTCCTATCAAAAGGGCAACTGTGCCCTTTTGATTGCAATTCGTCTTCTTTTGATTGCATTTATTTGTGAAATTAAAATGACAGTAAGCTGACTAATTTTAATGAATTGTCTCAAAACTCTCATTTTACCAAAACTTCAGAAGAAGAAAATTGGGGACATCTGGGAGGTGAATTAGCAATAAACACACATTTCTGTATGGAAATGGCTTAAGGGTAGATTTCTTTTGCGATAAACCAACTCTTATGCAACAGTGTTTTTGTTAGGCACGACGTCATCACGCACACCAATTTTATCGACAAAAGGCATTTTGAATGGAAACGGGCAGAAGACGGCACATTTCGCAAAATTAGTTTTACGCATTTTCACTTTGTCGATAACAAAATAGTGCGAAAAGTGAATGGAAACTAGGCTAGTGTCTTTACTTGTTGAGCTACCCAGACCCTTTTCTAGACTGCTTGTTAAAGAAAAGCATGTTCTCACTTGGATTTTTGAGTTCAACATTAACAATAGCCTGCATTCGATCTGTCTTCCAAACTCACTTTCCCATATAAAAGATTAAAGGTATTGTATTCATGAGACGTGTGTTATTGTCTCCTCTGATTCTTTTTGACAGTCAAGGCTATATGAAAGTTCACTTGGTTCACAAATTGCTTTCAATGGCAAACCCATGACGGAACTTCGTGATCTAAATGGGTACATGTAGCCACTGTGTTCTGGGTTAATCCCCCTCACCCCATAATCTAATCTGCTCTCTGTACAACTCAATAATGTCATTTGGGCCCAGTTACTAGACTCAATAGCGTTGTCACGGTACCAGCATTTCCATAGTCAGTACTGATACCAGTGAAATGTAATGGTTCTCTATAACAATTTCAATACCACAGAAAAAAATTTGCTAATATGATAATGTGCTATTGAGTTGAATTTCAATGTAAAGATATGCTAGTTTCCTTCAAGTGTTTCTAGCACTTGTTTGTTTTTAATCAGGGCCCTACTGAAATCTGTTTTATTTTTTCACCAAATCCTTTTTCCTTTTTTTCTGATTATTTTTCCAGAATTCCATGTTTTAAAGTTTAATTTAATTTCGTTATCAAAATAGTGTCTAATCAAACATATTTCCTTCAACTTTTAAAACCTTTTAACAAGTAAAACATAGAACAAATACTTATCAACATACCATTGCATGTTTAACAAACTTTTGTTCAGTACAAAAGCACTCTTGCTTGTGATATATGGCTTAATTATTATTATTACAATCATTATTCAGTAATCGCTATTTATTATTAATTTATTTGAATAATAAATTATTAATAATGTATTATTATTTCTACATGAAGATTATATTTTACTATACAGTTATAATATATTTCTGTTTAGGGCTGGGATAAACGATTATTTTTTAAACGATTAATCTAGCGATTATTATTTTCGATGCATCGATTAATCTAACGATTCATTTTTTTCCAGTCCGATTCGATTTCGATTCGATTAATCGACTTGTGACAACACCGGTAATACCGGTTTCATCGGGGGGTGGGGGTGTATAAAATGTAAAAAAAAAACAAAAACAACATTTGCTGGGAGTTTGATTGACTGGCGATCTGATCAATCAATCATAATACGCCATTTTTGTCCGACAAAGTAGTCAGGAGAGAGAAGATTAACGTCGGTGGATTTGAATTTGAATAATGGATTGTAGGCTACCGTACTGACGTCTTTCCGTGGTTAAACGTATCGTTACCTAACGTAACCTCGGTTCTCTCTAGATGAGGGAACGAGTATTGCGTAAGCTAGCTTACGCTACGGGAAAGATTCATCTTTTCTGAGATATTGAAGCCAAAAAATTATCCTTAATTTTTGTATCCATTGTCAACGCAGTGCGGCAGCTGCAGACCTTGAGCGGGCTAGCTAGCGAGCTCATAGGTTGCTCTGCGGCAACTGCTGCAGCCTATAGACGAGCTTGGGCGAACTCGCATCCAATGAGAGGCGTCCGCGCGCTCACTGCATCAAAGCCCACCAAAATGGGCGTGAATTGAGTGCATATAAGCGTAGTTCGTAGGCTGGAACCCTGGTTTTCATTGACTGAAGCGTAAAAGTCGCCAGTGGCGCGAAGCACGCCGGCTACGCAATACTCGTTCCCTCATCTAGAGAGAACCGAGGTTACGCTTAGGTAACCGATACGTTCTCTTACGAGAGGTTCTCTCGTATTGCGTAAGCTAGCTTATGCTACGGGAACCCATTGTCAACGCCGTGCGTGCCAAGCATCCACTGTATGAGCCCCAGGGAATTAAGGGGGGACCCGGGGGAGCCCTTATGAGTGGGGAAATAATATTTGGCTGGCAAGAATGCGGGTCATTGATTGTGTAATACATAAGCACATAGTGGGAAGGGAACGACAGAGCGGCAGTGCCGGTCTGTGTGGAATGTGTCCCATCAGTGCAGCTCACCAGGGGAGCTGTAGCGTATTAAACCGCTAGTAGTTTTGCCTGCAGAGCGGGCACTTCCATATTGTAAAATCTGACAAAGGTGGATGGGGAAGTCCATCCCGCTGCCACACATATGTCGTGAATGGAAATCCCGCTGGACCATGCCCACGAGGATGCCATGCCTCTAGTGGAGTGAGCCCTAATGCCCAACGGGCATGGCAGGTCTTTGACGCCGTATGCAGCAGCAATAGCGTCCACTATCCATCTAGATAGTGTCTGTTTCGAGGCGGCGAGACCTTTGGTGCGCCCTCGAACGAAACGAAAGCTGCTCAGTCGCGACTGAAAGCGGCGGAGCGCGCAGTATACAATCTCAGTGCTCTGACCGGGCAAAGGAGATTGGCGTCGCGTTCGCTATCGGATGCTGGCAGCGCCGATAGGAAATGACCTGTGCTCTGAAAGGAGTACCGATCACCTTGGGAACATAGCCGTGTCTAGGCTTTAAAATGACCTTGGAGTCACTTGGTCCAAACTCAAGACACGCAGCGCTGACAGACAGCGCGTGAAGGTCTCCCACACGTTTGACTGATGACAGGGCAGTCAGAAAAACAGATTGAGTGAAAGGTATTTCAAATCCACGGATTGAAGTGGTTCGAAAGGGGGGGCTTTCATAGTTTCGAGAACTATAGAAAGATCCCAGATAGGAACCGATGGGGGGCGCGGGGGGTTCATCCTTCTAGCTCCCCTGAGGAAGCGGATGACCAGCTCGTTTTTACCCCATGACTGGCCGTGCAGGGGTTCAGCGAATGCCGCAACGGCCGTCACATACACTTTGAGCGTGGATGGGGATCTGCCCTTATCCAGCAGATCTTGTAGAAATACGAGCAGCGACAACACCCCACATGTCCGCGGGTCCAGGTCTCTGTCGGTGCACCATTTTGAGATCGCAGACCATTTTGACGCATAGTCTTCTCGTGGAAGGGGCTCTAGTGTGTATGATGGTGTTTATTACTCCTTCTGGCAGAGCGACGGGTAGTCGTTGATCACCCACGCATGCAGCGCCCAGCGCTCTGGGTGGGGATGCCAGATTGTGCTGCGAGCTTGAGAGAGGAGATCTGCTCTCACTGGGATGGGCCGCGGCTGTCAGTGACAGCTGCGTAAGCTCCGGGAACCATGTCTGATTCTCCCAGCGGGGCTATGAGGAGCACCGGTGGCGCGTTCCCTGATCCTCTGCATTACCTGTGGCAATAGCGAGATGGGAGGGAAGGCGTAAGCGGGCGTCTGGGCCAGTCCTGGGCCAGCGGCGTCCTCGCTTCGAGAAAAATATTGGGCAGTGAGAGTTCTCTTTGGGCGCAAAGAGGTCTATCTCTGCCGAATAGGTGCCATAACGTCTGGACTGTTTGGCGTGCAGGGACCATTCCCTGGGGGATATTGTCTCTGGACAGTCTGTCGGGCCGTCGTTCAGGTGGCCTGGCGCGTGCGTCGCCCTCAGCGGCGCAGGTGGCACTGGGACCAACTCAGTATGCGTTTAGTCAGATGGAATAGGTTCCTGGATCTGACACCGCCCTGGCGGTTTAGGTAGGATACCACAGATCTGTTGTCGAGCGGACCAGGGCGTGGTGACCCTGAATGACGGGAGAAAGCGCCGCGGCGTGCTCGACCGCTATCATTTCCAGACAATTTATGTGAAGGAGCTTTTCCTGAACTGACCATAGGCCGAAACCGGAGAGCCCTCGCGGACCGCGCCCCAACCCGTGTTGGGCGCGTCTGTCGAGATGACTTTCGTCGAGATACAGCTCCCATTGTCACTCCCGCTGATACCATTCGGCCACTGTCCAGGGCTGCAGAGCTGAAATACAGGTCTGAGTCACCTTGATGGGCTGGCGGCCTGTGGCCCAAACCGGCGAGGCAGCGGGTGTTTAGCCAATGCTGAAGCGGCGCATGTGCAGTAAACCCAGCTGAAGTACTGCTGCGGCTGAGGCCATGTAACCTAGCACTCTCTGGAATTTCTTCAGAGGCGTGAGGCTGTTCATCTGAAAAGATGCGACTAGTCGCTGAACACGCGCAGCTGTGTAGATAAGCAAGCCGTCACTGCCACGGAGTCTAGTTCTATTCCAAGGAAGGAAATTGTCTGACTGGGCTGTAGTGAGCTCTTGGTCCAGTTGACTGCAAGACCCAAACTGTTCAGATGGCTGAGGAGAACTGCTCTGTGAGACAGAAGCTCCATATGTGACTGTGCCATAATCAGCCAGTCGTCCAAATAGTTCAAAATTCGCAAACCCTGACTCTGCAGGGGTGCGGCGCCGCATCCATGCACTTCATGAAAGTACGGGTGCTAAGGACAGGCCGAGCGGAAGGACGGTGTATTGATAAACCTGGCCATCGGCTGAATCTCAAGAATGGCCTGTAATGGGGATTTATCTGAATCTGAAAGTATGCATCTTTCAGATCGAGAGAAATAAACCAGTCCCCTGGCGCACATGCACGAGGAGTTTCCTGATTGTAAGCATTTTGAGCGGTCTTTTTGCAAGCACCTTGTTCAAAACCCTGAGATCTAATATGGGTCTGAGGCCGCCGTCTTTCTTGGGAACAAGAAAATAATGGCTGTAAAGCCCGACTTCGCTCAGAGAGGGTGGCACTTTCTCTATGGCCCTTTGCACAGAAGGCTTGCTATTTCTGAGCGAAGCATGCACGCTGCTTCCGTGTTCACAGTGGTTTCGAGCAGCTCTGAAGCGAGGAGGCGGCGATCGAACTGTAGCAAATAGCCCTGTTGTATTGTGCTTAACACCCACTTGGATATCCCTGGAATAGCTTCCCACGCTTTGAAGCGTAGCAGCTAGAGGGTGAATGGCCAATTCAGCTCTGATTGCTGCACACAGAGCTGAACAAAATGTGTGGCGCGTTTAGTGTGTTTATGCATGATTGCTCGCATACAGCATGAACAGGCTGTTTTGTGAGTGACTTCCGATTGGAATGAATGGGGAAAGAGTCACATCTGTTACGTGATGCGCAAGCATAGTCATGGGCACGGGACTTACACACAGAGGAATGTTTGCTGGCCGTGTAACAGAGCGGGCAGAGAATGAGCGTAGCGCCGCGTATTCGTGGGCGCATTTATTGACTAAGCGTTCGGCGGTTACGTAACCGCTTTATGTGAGCGTGCTCTGGTGGGGACACGAGACATGCAGTGCTTGTGTGTAGAGGTGAACACTGGATTGTGGGCACATTTTCTACACATAGGGCTGGTCGTGTGACAGAGCGGCCAGAGAATGGAGCGCTACGACGCATTTGTGAGCGCCTTCATTGACTCTGGCGCTTCGAGTGGTTCAGTAACCGCTTTATGAGAGCGTGCTCTGATAGGGGCACGGGATGTGTTATGCTTGTGTGTAGGGGTGAACACTGGGTTGTGGGCACATTTTCTACACATAAGACATGTTTGCTCTTTACAAGATTTATTTGGGTCGCCGTGAAAACGGCGTTTGAGTGCAGAGCAAGCGGGCAGTGTCACCGGCTTGTTGGCTGCTAAATTCACCACTGCAGTAGCCTGAGAGAAGGGGACTGACAGGGGCGAAGCTTTGACGGTGGTCTGGCCACGGTGGGACTGAGCCGTCGTTTGTTCAACACAGTTAGGAAGAATTCGGCTGCTCGGGTTTCAGCGTTACCTTAGATCTAGGCCCGCGGGCGGCGGTCTCGCGGCGGCTGTCTGAGCCTGATCGAGGCGGCCGCCCTGTCGACGCTGAGAAGTCTGAGTTTGTTGAACTGGGCACTGTGAAGAGGCTCGTGCAGGAGGCTGATCACGTGAGCGGCCTGCAGAGGAGCTAGCGTGGCGCGGCAGGAAGAGGTTCATGGCTTGGGTGGCTTTCTGGACTTCTGAGGCGGTCAACAATGCCACTCACCGCGGAGCCGAAGAGACCCGGTCGGAGAGAGCGGTGCGTTGAGGAACATGGAGCGCTCTGCTTCTCCCATGTCGGCTAGTGTTAGCCACAAGTGTCTCTCGGTCACAGTCAGCGAGGCCATGCACTTCCCTAGAGCTTGGGCTGCAGCTTTGGTAGCTGAAGGGCGAGGTCTGTCGCGCCGTAGATCAGTAACAGCCTCTGGGTGCCTGCCTTTCTCATCCCACTCCCGAAGAAGGTCTGCTTGTAGGATCTGTAAAATGGCCATTGAGTGCAGAGCAGATGCGGCTTGGCCGGCGGCGGAATAGGCGCGGCCAACATAGGTGGAAGTCGCTCTGCAGGCCTTAGACGGGAGCACAGGCTTGGAACACCATCTCGCGGAGGGCGGACAAAGGTGTGCTGCTACCGAGTCCTCGACCGGGGGGATGGAGGAGTAGCCTCTCTCAGTGGCGCCGTCCACCGACGCGAGAGAGGTGGAGACGTGGGAACGGGACCTGGCTGAAAAAGGAGCGTTCCACGACTTTGCAAGCTCCGTGTGTAATTCCGGCAGGAAGGGGCGGCCGGGCCGCGGGTGTAGAGCGGCGATGGCTTTGAAGAAAGCAGCCGTCGAGTCTGTTGGGTGCCTGCTCAGGGGCGGTGACCACTCGAGCCCGAGGCGGTCGGCGGCCTGTGTGAGGAGGCGTGTTAACTCCCTTCGACTCGGCGCGGGTCCTGCTGGATTCCTGGGCGAGGAGGAGGCTTGGGAGCCTGACCACTCCTCGATGTCCGAAGCCATGATGGAACAGCGGCCCTTATCCTCCGCCTCGTCATCCAAGATGGCAGCAGTGCGGCCGCTCGGCGGCAACGGCGCGTCCGGGGCGGGGAGGGTGAAAGCGATGCTCGAGGGAGAGGCTCCGGCGAGGCAGTCGCTTCAACCACAGTTTCCAGCAGCCTTTGTGAGCGGCGCTTCTTCCTGCGCGGCTGAAGGTAAGGCGGCGCGGCGGTTTCTGCTTTGAGCGCTTCAAGTCGAGTCCGCAGGGTCGACATCGGTAGCTCCTCGCAGAAATCGCATCCGCCCTCAGAGAGGGCGAGCTCTGCGTGCCCCAGTCCCAGGCAGAGAGCGCAGATGATGTGGCGGTCTCCTGTGCTGAGAAGGGCGCGACATGAGGCGCAAGTGGAGCGAGGTATCTTGAAAAAGACGCTCGTACTCTTTTGTGAATAGTTCGTGAGAACTAGCTTGCTGAATAAAAGGATACGTCGTCGGATGGCGTAGCTCGCAGGATGGCTGAAGGTGGCTGAGACGGCCGGCTTCTTCTAGCGCTGTCCACGCTTGCTTGATGCCCCTCGAACAGCAACGCGGCTTCCAGGTCAGCGATGCGAAGAGCTTCGCTGAAGAGATGAAAATCAGGGTTCCAGCCTACGAACTACGCTTATATGCACTCAAGTCACACCCATTTTGGCGGGCTTTGATGCAGTGAGCGCGCGGACGCCTCTCATTGGATGCGAGTTCGCCCAAGCTTGTCTATAGGCTGCAGCAGTTGCCGCAGAGCAACCTATGAGCTCGCTAGCTAGCCCGCTCAAGGTCTGCAGCTGCCGCACTGCATTGACAATGGATACAAAAATTAAGGATAATTTTTTGGCTTCAATATCTCAGAAAAGATGAATCTTTCCCGTAGCGTAAGCTAGCTTACGCAATACGAGAGAACCTCTCGTAAGAGAACGACAGTCCTTCTGATGTAGGCTACATTCATGTTTAGCCTATTTGAAGCTATAAATTAACCAAGGAAAAGATGATCGGTTCACGAGCAGCTTTAACTGAGGCAATCTGTCACGATACATTAAAGAGCCACAAAATAGTACGCCTATTTATGGTTTAATTTTCTTTGAATGTCCAAATTTGAAAGTTGAGACTTTATTAAATGTTACCTGCTTGGTCCTGTCTGTCAGCGCGTTGTCAGTGTCCTCTATGAATTTTTCACAACATTCATAGCTATAAGCGCATTATTAATAGCTATAAGCGAAAACTTTAGGTGTCGACAACGTATTATAGCTTACTCCAACATCGAGTGCAAAGTGGGGAGTTGAAAAAAACTTACGGTGCTCTGTCATCTGCGGCTGCTCCCGGGTGGCCATCTCCATTTTGCAAACACGACATATCACAGAATTATTTCCTTTTAAATTAAATAATTCCCATACTTTAGAGGAACGAGTGCATGCCGCCTTGCACTTCTGATAGTCTGAGGAGCCACTCGTGTTGGCGCCGGCGCTGCCATCTTTGTTTTGGGTCTGACAATTCGACGCGCATATTTTGCGTCGACGTCATCCCAGCCCTAGTGCTGGTGCATTGCCGTGGTGCTAGAATGGAAAGCCATCTCCATTTTGCAAAGACGACATATCACATAATTTTTTCCTTTTAAATTAAAGAATTCCCACACTTTAGATGAACGAGTACGTGCCGCCTTGCACTTCTGGTAGTCTGAGGAGCCACTCGTTTTGCTTCTACTCTCCGGCGCCGCCATCTTTGTTTTGGTCTGATGAATCGACGCGCATAATTTGCGTCGACGTATTTTTTGCGTCGACATCATCGATTAGGTCGACGCGTCGTCCCAGCCCTATTTCTGTTACTATTTCTTCAATTTCAGGCAATTAGCTTTTATTATGAATCGTGCTTTTATTTTGATGTGTATTTCTGACAGATGTTTAACTTCTCCAGATAAACAGTTCACTACATTGGCCCTGTGTGATTGTTAAAGCGCAAAGGCTGTGATTTAATTATACAAAAATAATGCTTCAGAGTGGATTAGTGCTCTGCTCTGTCATCTCTCATACAACGCAAATGATTCTCATAGTCTGTGGAGTTTCCAGTGTATGAGGGGTCTGCTTCACACATTAATTTAAAGCTCATGCAGCTCATACAGATTAAGATTGCAGCATTTCGTGGTTTAATAATCACACTAGGACATATCACGATTTTAATATGATTAGTGTATTTCAGTGTAAAAGGAGGAACAGACCACACACTCACATAAGTGTGTGAGCATTTGAAAGTAGTCATATGTCAGTAAGAATGTATGCAGGTACTGGATTGAGTCAGTGCTCGGTACTACTGGTACTGTAGAATCACTGGTATCGTTACATCTTTTTTTATTTTAGTACCGACTTGGTACCAATGTACCAGTACTTTTGACAACAGTAAGACTCATTATCCTGATTGGGACACTCAAGACCTGTATCAATACTCCTTGTACCCATGAGAATATCTCCAAGAATTTAGAGGGGCATGTCATCACATAGGCACACTTAGTATTTGAGAGAGACTTGAATATTGATAGCATGCTTCAGATCACTCTCTTGCATGATATGTTGTGCAAGGCAGATTAAATGAGATCACCTCAAAGGCCAAGGAGGTTTTGTAATCCTCCTTTTATCTTTTCTTCTTTGAGATGGTAAGTATGAGTTAGCAGAGCAGCAGGACGTGGAAGATGAGAGCGAACACAGTACACAAATTGCTCATTGTGCTAAGTGGGTTGGCAAAGTGAAGGGGAACACAGCAGGTTGAGGGTCTAAGGTTACCAGACAGCTTTGTCTGATCTTCTGCAAGTGAGAGGAGGAGGGGTTCCACGCAAACTACTTGACCAGAGATATAGAGAATGGGAAGATGGATTTTGTCACAAATTGACAAGCAAGATTGGCTAAAGACGCTTTGGTGGGGGAAGGATGCGAAGAACTACATTATGCCACCAAAGACGGCATGGGCTTTTTACATTTGAGGAACCAACACATATCTTTTGTAAGCCTATTTGGACCATTTCTAAACTAGTTAGTTTAAATTAATACAAGTTTAAAGGTGCAATATGTAAAATATTTACTGTACTAAAGCATAAAATTGTCGTAATATGTTATCAGAGATTTAAGAAACATGCTAAGTTGAAATACTGACTTCTCCAAAAGCAATGCCATAGCCAGTATATTCTACTTTCAAATGTCCGTTATGGGCCGGAATTTCTGTTTGTGTTTTGGCCTGTGTTGCCCATTTTTCCAATAGTATGCTAGATTTAAAACAAGTTAGTGGACAAACACAGCAAGCTGCAGCCATGGAAGCCAGCGATACATCTAGCTAACATTGACAGAGTAAAAAAAAATCCACATGAGCTGGTTTATAAGTTACAAACTTTAGAAAAATTGCAAACGTTTACTTTAGCTGATCACTGAAGTGTAAGGCTCATCACTGGCCATTGTCAGTTTGCTCATTCCTGTTGCGAGTCTTCAACCTGGCAAGCCACGTGAGCTTCGAGTCTGGGGAGGTGGGGGGTGGGGGAGACAACTCTCTCCAATATTTTGAATTTGGACACCAGTACCCATTTTAAACGCTTGATGTCAAAGTTACATATTGCTCCTTTAATTTCGGATCTGATAATCTGTTCGTCTCATGTTTCCACTAATGCTAGAAACATACTGTATGCAAATGCAGACCCAAGTGCTTGGCCATGTGCTTTCTTGCATTACTGTGGTAGTTTACAAAACTCAGTGCTCAAGGAGGTGATAGCTACCTTCAAAAGTTTGTACCATAAAGCTGAATGTGTTATTATTCAGTTAAGTTGCCATAAAAATATTGGCTTTACCTTACAATTTAAACCATATTCTCTTTAAACTCTTGCTCCACTATGACAGTAGTAGACTTCAAACAAAAACTCACCTTAGAAGACTCATGCTAATGTACGCTACACATCACCTTGCAGCAACTTTGACAATGCAACACATACTTGCGTTGACTAATGTGTTGACTGGCTAGAAGGGCCTGCATTCAAGTACAAAATATACAAAGTATTTTTCAGGCTTCGTGCTCACAACCCAGCATGGTACAGTCCCATTGTATCCTCTTCCCTTGCTATTATTAAATACATGGTAAGCTTTGACTAAGAGACAGCCTAGATTGAGTAAATTTTTGTTGGCTGAGCACCTCTAACCCTTATGGCCTGTTATGGGCAAGGTAACCACAAAAGGCCATGCTGTTGCTGTGTGTGGCTAGTGACCTGGGTACTTATTTCCTGTCCTGGGCACAGTGCCATGGCTGGGGCAGGGCTGGGCACAGTGCAGAGGTGATGAATTTACAGCAGGGATTATGCCCTGTCTGACAAACTATTTTCCATTCCACACCCATGGCCTGTTACCTTGTAACCCAAATACATTTATGTTAAAATGATGCCTAAGGGTGCTTGGGTTTGGCTGACCCACTTGCCTTTCAGTATAGTCACAAGCTAGTTTATTGGGATTTATCTTATTTTAAGCAGGGATCATATGATATTTGTATAAGCACCTGTTTTTTAAGATTGAGAGGAGATTATCACATAGATTAGTAACCTATGTTAGGTATCTGTATGTACATATTCTCTTTGCATCAGATTTCTGCTGTTAGCCATCCTATATGGTAGAAGACATGCACTGTTGGGTCTCTCTCTCTCTCTCTCTCTCTCTCTTTGCTCTCAAAATGATAGGCTGAAGTACTTCAGCCCCATGGGTGTTTCATCATGTGCTCATCCGCCCTTTTGCAGTCATCTATCTCTCCTAAAGTAGCCCTTACTGATGGGAATACAGCTCTCTTATTTTTCCTTAATGTGAAGAAAAGCATACAGACTTTAGCTGCCATAAAAAAGAAAAACCAACATACAGCCTTAAAATTCACCTTATATTAGATCAAGTCAGTCATAGTTAATGCACCATAGTTTTGGCCATTTTAGGTATTTGGCCGCAGATTCCTTTAAGTACCTTTCTCACTCTTCATAACCTGCTGAGCTCATGTATACTTTAGTTAGCTTAAGCAGAGTCTTATAAAGGCCACTCTCTTCCTGCCTAACCTTCCCCCCTTTGCCCCATGTCCTCTCAGACCGCTTTAGGGTTTTAAATTAAACTAACTACTGAAGCGTTGTGTAGTGCAAGCTCTTTTGCTTTCCTAAATTTGCTATGCACAGGTGTCGTTTACTCTGTGCAGGAAAAGGGGAAAAGTGGTGAGTGTGGCTTTTTATTTGTGACTTCCTGAAGCATGAGCCACCGGCTAAGGGTCTCACGCTAACACCATGTGGGGCACAGCTTATGGGAGGGGATGTACTGTATGGAGAGGCAGAAGTGTGGGGGTGGGAACAGGGTGGGATCTGTTGTCAAAGCCCTCTGTTGATGTAGGTCATTCTTTCAGCTGCATGTGTAAGCAACTTGATTTGTTGATATTCTGCACGAGCAGCAATACATGCTTTGGGGTTTTTAAGATGTGGATAGTGGGCAGAAACAAGACAGACAGGAAAAGAGGGAGAGTTTACTTTCCTGTGTGCCAGACCGTGTGTTGCTTTTCCCACTATTATATTGACATTAGATTTTGCAAGTGAGATGTTTCCACCCCTTACTGTATAATAAATCTGTATGCGGAGGATCCTGGCCTCTTTTCTTTGCCAGGCATGGCTGTGGGATGAAAAGGATCATTCAGTGGACAGTCACTGGTGATGGGGGTAGGGTTGCTTTAGCTATTTAGCATAGAGGGGGCAGAAGATTTCTCTGTAAATGGTTTCTGGCTGCTGAAGGTAAACTTCAAGGTCAGGAAGAAAATATCTTAAGGTTTGTTTCATACCGGTATATTAACGGAGCTGCTAGCAACTTAAATTCATGTTTTATATACATTCTTCAATATTATAATAGAAGAAATGTTACAGTTTGAAAGTGCAGTTTGGCCTTTGATAATTAAGGCTGAAGTTTGTGAAAATGTTTAATTTGGAAAGGGGATCAGGTTCAAGATCAGCTCTCATGAAAATAGAGGACAGGGCACTTAAAGCAGCTGTAGATGAGGCTGTTTACTCGCATAAGGTGTCTTTTGACTGTGTGCACATAGGTGCTCTAAAGGCTGTGTGGATTGAGTTGTGTCTTCTTGGCTTGGAAGGCTTGATTATAATCACTGAAGAAAAAGTCTCTCTCGTCAGACAAGGCCAGTGCTATTGTTCACAGCATTAAAACACTGGGAGGAGAATGAGCAATTGAAAGGCAAGTCGTTTTTAGTGCTTTCCTTCAAAAGACAAAAGAAGATGATAAAATAAATATGGTTCCTTTTGTCACAATGTCTCTGGACAAGTCTGATCCAGTCCTCATTATTGCACCTGACCTAGCCGTAATGTCTCGGTTACACCCACACCCACATCCATTAGCATTAATCCTCAATTTCTCAAAGTCACTGGTACGAATAGAGCACCGAAAGCATGATCTGACTCACCAAGTCTCAATGTGGTTAGACAACCCCCACCCCCACCCCCTCCCTCCGTAAACACGCATACGTGTGTTGCACTTCTGTGTTTTTGTTCCATTCCCACACTTGTCTCTTAATTCTGTAATCTGGGTCAAACCACCGATAAAGCTTTTGCTCCGTAATCAATCTGCTCACTAGTCCTTCACACGATTATTATGAAGTTGTTTCTAATGCAGACATGACGATAATGCTGCTCATGTGCTAAATTGCCCACAGCCATGACTTATAGCTTATGACTTGTTTGTGCCAAACTTTGTTGGTCTCCATGGTGTGCTGTAGTTTCAGTGAACTCACTTCTTGGCAACCGTAGTGGGATGGAGGGTGTGAGCCATATTTCTCTCCCTACTTGGTTGCTGATGGGATTGCATCCACTCCCATAATTCCCTTTGCCTATGGGGCAGCAATGAGGTCATTTAACAAGCACTGCAACCAGGGTGGTGGAAAGGGGAAGCTGGGCTGTCTGCAGAAATTTCCCATTTTGCTCTGCTGTAACAAGCTGAGAATTTACTTGCAGAAATGAATGGAAATGTTCACCCAAAAATGAAAACTTTTGGACTGAGAAGAGGCCACTCTGGATATGTGGCTGCCTCAAACTCTTGTCATTAATCAGTAATTTAGTGCTTGGGCTGGCATGACCCACCAGGAATAAATTACAACCCTCTGGTGAGCACTTCATTTACATTTGTGGTGCCATTTTAGAGCTCCGGTTTCACATGTTGTGCCACGGATGGCAAACCAGGCACACTTGAGGTGCGTGGCAGACCTGAAGCTAATACACTTTGCCCCTGATTCAGAACGTCTGACCTGATTGGAATCAACACCATCTGTAACATCAGGATCTAATACATATGAAATTGCAAGCATCATGTCTTGGTCTATTTTACATCTGTGTTTGTTTTTTTTTTTTGCTTTGCTGCTAGCTAAAGGTAAGTGAAGGCATATGTTCTCAACCATATCTTTGAGATCACTGGCCATAAATCACACAATAACAAAGAACAATTCAGAGTAGTCTCCTTTTGCTGGTATTCTACATATTTCTGGTTCAAAGAAGGCCTTTTTATTAGGGATGGGCATTTTTGAGTAATTTTGGAATCAAGTACTCTAACCTACAAAAAAATAGTAATTGATTACTTGTAAATGTAAATAAGTAAAACATTTTATTTTAAAGAATGACACAAATGAGAAATGTATTATTTGTTTTATTCACAAACAAACGTTACCAAGAACGGTTTCAAAATAAGTTAACTTCAGCAAAATATGTTTTTTTTTGGAAAATATTTATTGAACAATGTGTATTAGTAAAAATGGAGAAATGTATTTATATATAAGAGTAAAAACAATTTGCACTCATCTGCAGCTTACATAGAAACCAATACTGATGGTAATGCACATGAAGGTAATGTACTCTTAAGTCTACATAAAGGCTATCACATTTTTATCATTTCATATAGTATTGTTCAGAGAAAAATTGGTGAAAGTTGGCTGTTTCTAAAATGTACTCTACTGCTATGATATTTCAAGCACATTCACGCATACTGTCCTGAAAACTTCTGAGTTTCTTGTACCTCTCTGAATTTGTTTTCCATCATAGCAGATCCAGGCTGATCCACATCCACTGAACTGAATACCAGTGGAGTAGAATTAAATAAAAATAAAAAATTACAAGTATTGCCACACTTTCAAAAACACAGACACCATCAGATCTTCTCTCATCAAACACATCGACGACACGTGTCAATAGTACCCCCCAATGGACTCAATTGTAACTGTGAGATTTGGTGACTAGTTCTAAATGAACAAGTAATCATGATATTAGCCCAATATCCAAAAGGTATCTGCTCTGCCTTAAGGCAAGGGTATACTTTTATACATTTTATACATGGGGCATATATTTTCCCGAATGCCGTTTCCTCTTATGCATGGTCGAGCACTTGGCACTTGACTGTATGTCTAGAAAAAAATATTCTGTGCGTACTGTGCAGATGAAGCATTTTGCACATGGAAAACAGAATTATACTTGAGCCTTTAGAGGCTCTATATGGTTAGGATTAGGTGTAGGGGCAAGGTAAGGGGCTTGTCTGCCTGCCAGGTACAATTCATAGCACCTTCCTATAGAGGTCTAAACCTGTCCTCCATTTTGTGCGAGTATGATGCTAGAAACAAATGTAATGATTTGGTGTCTGAAGGGCAAATGTAAAGTCTCAATGACTAACTAAAAACAGTTTTTCAAGTTCAATGACTGCAATAGCTAATTTCAAGTCATTCCAGGGCATTTTCTGCAATTATATTTGTATAGCCTTTGAAGTAGCCTGCGTGGGCTGGAGAGTGCCCGCTATGTGAGCACAATGGTTAGAAAGGATTTAATAGACCTCCCAATAGAAAGTCTTCAAAACCTGACTGTTCACTTGTCTTACTGTCTGCCTGCCTTTCTCACACACTGCATGGCTATCTCCATTCCTACCAATGTCTCTTCCTGCGTTAGTGGCCTCATGGTCGAAGAAACCTGAGGAATTTTATCTCACCCTTACAGAGATGCTGGTAGCTCTTGTTGGAACAGGTGAGCGACACCAAGTCTCCTGGATCAGCATTCAGTCTGTATTTGTGTTGCTTAGATAGAGGCCTGATCAGATGTCTGTTGTGGTGGCTCACCTTAAAAGGCCTCTTTCTCCTGTTTCCAACTGATTCATCTCAAAGCCCATTGAGGAAGTCTGAAGCTGCCCTTTATTCAGTCCTTCTATGAAACCGAGCCATGGATTTGTGTTGAGTTTATCTGCTTGAAAGAAAAGGCGTGAGTAGTTTATTTACTGACCCAGTGGCCCCAAAAGGGGAACAGTTATGCAAGGCTGCTGTATGTGACATAATGGTATTGCCTCTGAAGGGAAACACTGTTGCTCAGCTACCTTAGCAATGGGATGTTTGTACTCATTACTGTGATGTAACCGCTGCAAAGGGTAACTGGGTCACTGTGTTTGTTAGCGAAGAGGTCAAATCTAAATCCTTTCTTAATTACGTCCCCCTGTTGCGAAAAATAACGGGCACATGCAGTGCTGGTTGCACCGCTGATGCACCATCAGTTGGGCCACTTACCAATGCCCAATGCAGCACAAACCAACTGAAAGCACGTTACAATGGTTTGAAAAACTATATGGACCGTAGGCAAGGAGATTGTTGCATGGACATTGGCATGAATGCCATGACACAGTTGCAAAATGGGTTGTGACCTTACTGATGTTTTCCCAGAGGAACAAAAAGAGGAAGAATTCAGAGTGTCCCCATTTCCCATTGTCACTTGACGGTTTGGACAGATCTGCAACTTCCATCTGTTATGAAACTGTGACACACTGGACATTTTGACCTTTTTACATAAGTCTACTTCAGACCCACGTCATGAGTGCCCTACTTGATAATAGTGATATTCTTGGAAAAGTGTCCCACTTGACCTCTTAGTAATGTTCGAACCAACTGGTAGAATATCTGAAGCATGGCTGCTCTGAATTGTCACGTCATTTCATTTTAGAATGATTAGTTAAGTAAACCTGCACTCAACCCTCAGGTGTACACTCAGGAGTGTTTTGGACCGTCACAATGAACAACAGAGTGCTTAATTGGAGACCAGATGGTTTCCGGTGAAGAACAACCTTGAAATAACTGTTGGTTACTTTTTTTTTTTTTTTGGCTTTTTACAGCTGTTTTGATGGTTTGCAGGTTACATGGTTCTGCATACATTTTTGGAAGTTAATATGTAGGGTTAGAATCATAGAACCAGTTATTATTCATTTTTCAAAAAATACAGGAACTATATTAGAGGTTGACGGATAGTGGATTTTGCAGTTATTGATAAATAAGGTGGTGGAAATGAAAATAACAGATTAATCAGACGATAATTTTTTTAATTGATTTATACAATGTAAAAACAATGTCTTATTCCTTCCTTATTTTGACGGGCGCAGACAAGATTCCTAATTGAAGAAAATCACAAATCCATTTTAACGTTTAACCAAAATCTCAAAAATTATATTTAGTCCATAATGTGGGACTTTTAAGAATAAACAAGCCTGAAACACACTGGGACTCTTATTTTAAAATGATGGAAAATTATCAGCAACTATAACCATAGATTTTAGCCAATAACAATAGTTCCAAAAAGCAACTATTGGCAAATATGTCTGTAAAACTGACATATTGGTCTACCTTTAAACTTATATGATTTTCATGACTTTTGGTTCAGTTAACGGTTCTTGAACATACATTTTTTCTGCCGATGTGGACGAGACACCATACTTAAATACTCTGAAAGTGCAGTGCAATTAGTCGGCAGCGCTGCCCACACTGCTCGACCAGTGTACTCCAATTCCTAAATGAATGGCTCCTATGAGCCAGTTCTTTTGAATCTGCAGCGCAAAACACATAGCGTGACCAGTGTAGTCAAATCCCCGAACGAATGACTCTTATCAGATGGTTCTTTTGCATCTAAAATGCGAAATACACAGCGTGACCAGTCTTGCCCAATTACCAAATGTATGATTCTAATGAGATGGTTCTTTTAAATCTAGCGGGTGAAACGCATAGCGTGACCAGTGTAGTCTGAATCCCGAACAAATGACTCTTATGAGCTGGTTCTTTTGAATCTATGGCACAAAACATATGGCACAACTAGTGAAGTCCGATTTCTGAACAAATGACTCTTATGAGCCATTTGAGTAAAGTGTTAGTAAAGTCATTAAAAAGTGTGTGAACATGCCTGCAAGAACTGTGATAAATGTATTTCTGAGACTGTATGTTATATCTAATATTTCTTCCTCAAAAAAAAAAAAAAAGAAAATCATTAGTCAGAATCGTTAAATTCCTTTCAGTTCCCATCCCTACATCTATGTTTGCGTTTGAGCATGCATGGTGGTTAGCAGGTTTGTCTGCAAGTGAGTGACAGGTCATAGATTTAAATGGGGGTGGTCTAGACTCGCTCTGCCTGCTGTTCTCAGTTTCTCTCTCAACCCTTTATAACAAGCCATAGTAGGGGTAAAGGACGCCAGCAAAGCTGTCGTCCCACACATACATTTTTGGCATACATACATCATGTATGTATGTTCGTTTAATGTTGTTTTCCATTGGAGCCTTAAGAGGAAACAAAGGCAGCAGCAAAAAGCTGTCTGGTTTTCTGTACTCTGCTTGTTCTGTCCAATTTAACCATGAATGTCTTTTTTTTCCCACTTCTTTGCCATTCAAACCTTGCAAACTATTAACAGTACAGATGCAAGACCCATACCATATAACAGTGGTTTCAAGACCTTAGTGGTAGTTCACGCTACTCGAATAGAAAAAAACAGCTGTTAAAAAGCTGGTAAAATTAGAAAAGTAGATCTCACTATTGTGGGGGAAGATAAGCATCAAAATGGAACTAAAATACATGCTGTATCTGACACGTGGGCCCCAGTGTGCACAAAGGGAGGGGTCTTTGGTGTACAGACTCGTTTCACATGAAACTGTGAGGAAACCACACCGAGATATATGGTCCCAGATGGCTTTGGGTAGATGAGTGTCAAAGCCCACTTTTATTGCCCGATGGAGAATGCATTTCTCACTGCAAGTTTCGTGTTTGAAAACAAGCTGGGTCTAGGTAGCGACTATTAACCTGCCTAATTAAACTCGCTGTCTGGTTGTCCAACATGTGGCAGTACTGGAGTAAAATACTAGATTTTTAGATGTGTTCCGACTCCACATAAACCAGCGTCTGTGTGTTTGTGCATCCATCGGTTATCTCAATAATGAGTTAGTAAATCCCATAAGCCTCTTTGGTGCAGTCAAATTGATACTTGTCCCTCCTAGTAGTATCACGGTTCTCCAATTAGCATGATGCAATGCTTACTTGGCTGGAACATGTGCTTCATTTTTAATGCAGTGCATTCCTGGTTTAATGTATGGGATTTTCACCCAGCCTACTGACTGTAAAAAACTTTTTCACTCACATTTTGTAAGTTTGTAAAGGAGAGGATTAGCACTCTCTCACAAGCGGCTTGTAAATAGTTGTTCTGCATCAGGTCTTTCACGTTTGCTTAAAGAATGCTCATTTTGGGATCTAAAAGCCATTTGTGGAAGGTAAACCACTGTGTGACCTGGATCTGAATGGCCCAGGTCATTCACTGTGGGGTTTTGTTGTTTTTTTTGGTGTGAGTTGATTCTCAGTTCCATGGTGTTTTAACTACTCTACTGTGTAAAGGGGTACATATGGGTATTAGGAAGCTGTATAGGCCCTGTGTGTCTTTTTGTGCACTGTTCTAGGTTCATCGTTCCCCTCTAGATGTGAATTCTAGATGCAGTCATAATAAGAGAAATCACAAAACTGGTTTCAGATCAGTGTAAAAGATCTTATTCTTCCAATGAGGCATGTCTGCACTGGCTTAATGGGGTCTACGCAGAATAAAAAGTGTGCAGCAGGACTATCGTTGCTGAATGTGTTCATTGTCCACATATGGGACTTTATTGCTGTTAGCGACACATGCTGGTGTTTATGGCATGTGGCCACTAAACACCATCTTTGTTGTAAATGTATTCAAATATTGAGTGAATTTTTGCAAACAATTACAGTATATCCTTATTGAGTATCTTTTGTCTTGTTTTTGAGTAAAAATATCTAAACATTCTTAAAACATGATAAAGAATATTAAGGCTTGTTGTCAGAGAATGACATCATGAATATTGGTGTGTTTTGTTGCCACTTGTGTATGGGCTATTGACAAATTAGGGATGACCAAGGTGATAATGAAAAATCTTTTATAAATCTAGTTTAAACACGTGTCATGTTTGTAGAGATGTAATCTATGTGTCCATTGTTGGTTTCATAAACTATTGAAAAACATTTATGGCATTTTCTAAAAAAAGAAAAGAAAAATAAATACATTTAATGAAATTTCAAAGTTCAAAATTACAATTCTTTCCTTGCTACACAATAAATGAGTATACACTATTATTCACTTTTTAAAACCGTTTTCAAACATATTTATTAAGGCAATTTTTTAAGTATCATGGTTGTCTAACCACATTGACAGAATGGCCACCTGCATGTTGCTTACACCACCTAAAGTTTTTAAAAGCATCTTCTTATTTGTAGATGGTACGTCAGTCTATAATTTGTATAGACTTTAATGTATAGGTTTACACCCCCTTCGTTTTGAACACATCATAGATATGCATCTGCGTGATTGCTAAGACGTGTAGACAAAACACGTCTGTTTTTTTTCTTGTTCGATATTTTTACTGAAAACCAAACCAAAGGTTCTTTTAAGGAAAAAGCTTTTTTTGCAAGTTCAGACAATCAAAGCAAACACAAAGAAAATGTTTTTGGAGACCGTTAACATGGAACTTCTTTGTCGATTAGACAACAGTCTATAATTTGTAAAGTGTAGAGTACAGGTTTTCACGCCCCTTTGTTTTGACGACATCATAGTTTTATGTCTGTGTGATTGTTAAAATGTGTATAAACCACTTAACAGCTGCTATTTTTGTTGTTATTGTTGTTGCTACAGGAGAGCGCCCCTTTCCCTGCACCTGGCCTGACTGCAGTAAGAAGTTTGCTCGCTCTGACGAGCTGGCACGGCACTATCGCACCCACACTGGCGAGAAGAAGTTCGGCTGCCCCCTGTGCGACAAGCGATTCATGCGGAGCGACCACTTGATGAAACATGCACGCCGCCACTCCGACTTTCAGCCGGCAATGTTAAAGAGGCAGCATGGAGGAGGAAATGCCACCGTCCCGAGCAGCACATGCCCCGGCTCCCTCAGCGATTACAGCCGCTCAGATGCCTCAAGCCCGACCCTCAGCCCTACTCTTAGCCCCGCCAGCTCGCCTTAACCTGGCCGCACTTTCTGCCCACAGCGCCTGGGTCTCCAGGATAATTTTTTTCTTCTCTATTCATCTTTTTCCTCTCTTGAAAATGGCAAAATTAGCGCCCATGCTAAACACCTTCATTTGCTGTGTACTGTACTGTACATAACTGCTTCTTGTAGTGCAATTTTCTTGTGCAAACCCTAAAAGTGAGAGGGGGGAAAAAAAAGAAAAGAATGCCTTTTCCAGATGGCATTATTTACATGATGTACCATATGTCTGTATTTTTATAGCTTCTGGCCTTCATGGCCACTTTTCCATTGTGTTTTTGTTTTGTTTCATTCATTTTACAACCGATCTGTTTGAGAGAACAAAAAAGTTGAAAGTTTTGTCAGGTAAAGATATTTCTTTCATCTTTTTTCGTTTTTATTTAAAACGGGTGAAGGAAAGGGGCTCACATACACCTCAGGATTCAGAACAGTTTTTTTCTCCTTTAATAGTCACATTGACTGCACAATACAAGCATCACTTTACTCCGAAATTCAACAGAGGTTGAATTTTGCGCCCTGCTCAGGGATGGCCTTGTTAGCTTGAAAGAATGAACACGATGAAGACAGACAGCCTTACACTCGGACAAAAGGATACTTTTCACTCTTATTTTTTTTGGTTTATTGGTAGGTTGGATGGTTGGTTTCAGGGGAAACAAATTCTGGGTTTTAACGGTCAGTCAAACTACATTTTTATTTGTTTTTATTATAGATTTTTTTGTGAATCAGTCTAAGAGTGGCATAAGCACTTACCAGATTAGAAGTGTGGAGGTAATTGTGTTATTAAGACTGGAAATGACTCAAAACTATACTTTCAACATTGCTATCTCCTGAAAACCCTGTACACACAGAGCTGTGCTTACTTGGGTTCTCGTTTCAAAGGAAGTCCTCTCAATATAGCACGAATGTAGTGATCAGTCCAACTTTATATTCCAGAACTGCCCAATAAGGAGAAATCATCACTTCTCTCAGTGGAATAAACTAGACTCCCCTTGAAAATTCAGAGGCTAAAGTTTCAAAGCAGCTGTTTCCTCAATAAAAAAACAGCACATTCATCAACTTCAGGGTTTTTACTACTGTACAACATATACAAAGGGACTTGTCTGGACATATGACTACTTCAGACTCAAATAAAGACAAAAAGCACATGAACAGAATCCACCAAAGACTAAGGTGTGAATGAGAGAACAAGAGAGGGTTTTTTTTACTCTACCCAGAGCAAGATGGGAGGGAGGCAGGGATGTTGGCATTCACTCAGGTAACAGCAGAAGTCCTGGCCCTCTGCCCTCCATCTGCAGAAGCCTTCCACTTAGGAAACGGCGTCATCCCACATAGGGCTATTCATAGCACACTAGCCAGGGAGACGTGAGCCATTACAGTGGAGCTTTACGCACCCTGTCTCACTTACTCAATCTGATTAAGAAGAGTGGGAGGAAAAGAAAGAGATGGATTGTGGGCCGAAACAAATGAAGTCCTTAAGCTGTGTCCTTACCAGCACAATGCAACAATTTTTTAGCATCAAGCTAATTTATCGAAATTATCAAAATTATGCTGCGTTCATATCCTGTTGGAATTACTGTAATTTCGAGATGTTAACTTGGAGATTGTACACAGAGCTGTTCATGTTATTACAAGTTCTACGAAAACGTGATCACTTTTTACAAGATAGAATCTCATAATTGTGGTAATTCCGACATGACATGAACGCACCAACTGACTTGTCGCTCTTTGTTGTCATGCCTGGTTTTGGCTATTGGTAGGCTGATATCGATTTTTTGGCCCTGATGGAACCTACAGAATTTTATTCATGTTTTCTTTTCTGATTTTAAGGGAAAATCAATGGAATTCTGTGGAAGGGATGTAAACATAGCAAAATGTAAGTAAATTGAGCTTAAAGTACTATACTCTATTTGGTAGTTGAAAGCATCCAAATGGCCAAAATATTTAATAAACAAGCATGCAAGGGATGGGGAATGCATTATACTTTTATGAGTGAAAGATGACTGAATTCTGTGAAGTTCTTTGCATGCAGATTCCTCCTGGGCCTTGAAATGCAATAATGATAGTTTAGGCTTATAGTTTTTAAAAAGCATTTATTTTGCTGTGTTTACACCACGAACCCACACTAGAACACCATTTTCCTCCACCAAAAAAGGGAGCATTTCAACTTTCTCCAGAACTGCATACTTAGGGAAAACATTGATGTTAGGAAACTGAAACTGGAGGTTTCAAAGTTCAATCCAATTCAAAAAAATGTTTAAACGCAAATTCTTTATTATCATTGACAAGGCTGTCGGTGGGGTTTAGAATTGACATAAGCCGAAATCGTCCGACACCTACAATCTCAAAATGGCCAAATATCAGTTGATTAACCATATATCTGTCCATCACTAGTTAGAGTACAGCTTAACAATTCAATGTGGACTAGATTTTCAGAACATATATGATCACAGCTGGGTCACTGGGTGGTGTGGAGAGACCCAGGCCTCCATGAGAACAAAGACCGCAATCTGCAAGAGACAGGAAAGGGGTTTGACCTTATGCGAGACAGATAAAGACAGAGGCTTTATCATGAGCAGAGCACTCCAGCACAAGAAACACCCAGTCAGCTCCATCTCCCTCTCTCTCTCATGGATAGAAACCTCCCTCCCGTCTGTGCTACTCCCCTCTCACCCACCAACAGCATCCCAAAATTCATTGCCGGAGCTTAAAGAAGAAAAACGGCTTCGTCTGATTGGATGTCATCCAAGCAGCAGGCCAAGTGGGGGGTTTATAATGCAGGAAGTGAAGAGCTTGAAGACAATGGGCAAATGTTATGAAATCGGAGTTGAGAATGTTGGGAATTTTCAGATGAGATGTTATCAGTGTTTTTTGTTTTGTTTTTTCCCAGTTTGACACTGTTGACTTCTAGGACTAACTCAGTCACTCTTTCTTTAAATTACTGTACAAACGTTTTCACAAGCACAGGAAAACCCTCACATACCCTTTTTTTTACTGTTGCGGGAATACTGGTACATCAGCATGACCGCTCAATACATTACCTCAATGAACCATAAAAGCAGCTGCTTTCAAACTTGACTCATTAAAAAGGCTCTTACAAAAAGAAGTACTACTAAATTTGTAGATTTATATTCATACATATCAACTGAACAGATTTACCGTCCTACATCGCTTCAGTCTGCGAGGATGATAAAGGGTCATCGTGAGAAAATGTCTTGCTGTTTTACTCACTCAGGCGAAAGGCATACTAGACCCTCCAGGATTTGTGGCACCACTATCCAAACTTCTGTGGCGCTTCTGTGGTCTTTCTCTGTCACACTTTCCCATACATGCAATGTTCCTAAAATGTCACTTTAATATTTAGCACGCTTTCTATTACAGTTCTCTTTCATAAGCTCATTAATTAACACCAGCCATCTTGTGTTGTCTTCATTACAACCCAACCAATGTCCACCCCAGTGCCCAATGTTGGGAGACCAGCATCAGTGCTGCCCAGCTGGAAGAGCACTGTAGGGCTTGAGGAGCAGGTGGGGAGGCCTGTGAATGCCAGGCCTTGTCCCCCCTTTATCCTTGCTTTGCTAATGTCCCCCCATCCCCCTCCCAGTGCCCTCTCGCATGGCCCTCTAACAATCTTGGCATAATCAGGGCTTTCTCTCATTTTTCCAGCTAAAGAAAACACCCCTAATGAAAATAAACAGTGCTGCGGTTGCATTATTCCTGCAATAAAGCCATCTTTCTGTGGACACACCCTTCCCTTGCCCCTTAAAGTAATTTCAGCGGTAACGTTTGAAGGCTGTGCCAACGTTTTTCCACATAGTGTTACGTCTCATGCACAGATGAGCGCTCTAGCCTTTCAAAGTATACTCTTTTGACCACGAGCGCATATAGAAGAGTTCGATGCATGCGCACTATGACTGCTTTGTGACACACTTATGTTCAGTCAACGCCAGACGCATGCGCCAGCAACGCGCAAAGATGCTGATTGTCCACGTGTTTTGAAAACTGGGCTGCACATGGACAGTCTGTGCATACTGTGTCGATGACGGTATATGCATCACTCATACTGCGCTTGAGATGTAGCGGCAGGCAGAAAAATGAAATAAACGCTTGTTTTAAGATGGAGTTAGCTTTACTTCCAGAGTAAGATGACTTGGAGAGTTCTCCATCTGTGTACGCTCACTGTGTGCAAGAAGTTTTAATCAGAGATAGCCATTTATGGTAGTTCTCTTGAATTGCCATTCATCGTATTTGCAAATACTTCTCACTGCTGGTCAGCAGAGGGTATTTTACCAGGCACAGATAAGCAGGTCCGACACAACATCCTCTTTAGTACTTTTCAAACCCAATAAAACAGGGTGCCATTGGCTGTTAAGTCTCTCGCATTTGTGTACTGGTTAGACAGAGTATACTCAACAAAGTATATGTATATATATTTTCCTGCTAATATGTTCTGAAAAATGTAATTGCTTAATGTAAATTTACAGTCAACTCACAGCCCGGGTTATTGTGAATTACAGGTGAAACACAAACATGCGTCTCTTATGTTCATGTATTTTCACTGTAACAATATTACTTGAATGAGAAGCAAGACCATTGAACACAGATGGAAATATGTCTAGGTCATGACAAGTCAAACTGTACCGTTTCTTAACTTACAACCCAGCTATCACAAATTGTGTGAACTTGGATGTATTCATTTCTCTTTATTTGTTAAACATTTCAGCATTGTGTTGTAATTTTTTCTGAATATTTTCTTTGGATTTCTGTGTAGAAGTCACAGATAGCCGTGCTATTATTATAGATTTTTCTTGCGAATATTGTAATTAGTGTTTCATAACGCTTTCTTTTCTGTCTGCTGCGACGATGCTTGTCCTATGCTAGAAGAGAGGAGTAGAAATCGGACTAATCTTTTTATTGAAAGACAATGAGCTCAAATAGCAGGACATCGGTGTAATCTCCACATATAGGGAAGAAAAGGGAAATATCCTGACTTCTCAAATGAATCGCAGGTGAATTAATGCATTCGATATGGCATAGCCATAGAGACCGTGGCATTGTGAGTAGATAGTCACACATTCATATTTAATTTTTGTGTTTGTTATTTAAAATTATTGAAATTCCAGCAGGTGTTCAAATTTTATTTCGTTTTTGTCATGCATCTTTTCATGCATCAAAACTCATCCCTCTATAATAACGGAGTAGGTTATTCATTTTCTTTTTTGGATGGGTTGGGAGATGGAAATTGATGGAATTCATATCTGAAAGAATTGTAAATTTTATGACAATATTTTTTTATGAATTATCAGGTTCTTAAGAGCCACAAAGCATCATACTGGAAGCGAATCGTCTTTCGCTAAATTATTACAACATGTGGATTGCATAAACCCACATTCCCAATTCATCGAGAAATGATTTGATATTGTATATGGCCATTTGTTCACAGAATTCAACGAATGACTTTGATAGCGCTTGAATGAATTTAGCACAGACTAAACAAGTCTTTGATCCTATGTTCAACAATTGACGTGTTAGTTCAATAATGAGTTCCAAAGGCATTAGAAGGATTACATCACTAACCGACAGACAATTGAAATATACAGTGATAAGTGAGATAAAATGACATTGTACAGTTTTCTATGAGTGATGTTTTTAAGTGTATGTAGCGGGTGGATGATATGTATTAGATGAGTGAGTATTTCTAAAAACTAGATTCTCATCTGACGTGATCTTGTACTTTATTTGAATTTTTTTGTTTTCCTTTAGTTATGTTTGCTTCATTTTGTCATTGTACAGTTGGGAACAAATGCACATGTTAGTAAAAGTGAAAACTCGGACATTTACCTGTTGAACATCTTAAAAGAAAGCTCTACCATTCCAAAGGATTGCAAATATATTTGCTATAAATTTGCTGCTTATATCCAACCAATGCATCAAAGCTTATTTTCTTCAATGTATTTATTTTACAGTTACTCTTTTTGTAATATATGTACAATATATCTTTTGTTACTAGTTCAGTTCGGTACTAAACAAATGTTTTGTTTTTTTTCATTTCTTGTAGGATTTCTTTTGACTTATTATTTGCCTGTAATCATCTACTTAGTCTCCTTATTTGGTAAAGAAACAGCCATGCCATGATCTGATAACTTAAACGAATAGTTCGCCCCAAAAATGAAGCTTCTGTCATCATTTTCTTTTTTTGGCTTAACAATTTCTTTAAGCAGATCATCCTTGACCCTCTCAGAGAAGTTAAAATACAAGATGGCTTCCAAGTGTTCACTTATCAGTTCCAGAATGGTCTATTCATACAAACTGAGTCTGTTTTGAATAACCAATGTTCTCAGTGCTGAAGGAAGCTGATGTTGTAGTTTGAAAAGCTGAAAGATTTGCCAAGGACGCCATAGTTTGGTTAAATGCCCCTCACTTTTATCTTAATGGAATAACAGTACCGGGTGACTGCATTACTTATGTTAAATTCTCGTTTTAAAGACTCAATACCAAAGGTTTCAGGAAAGAATGAATAACAATGTTACAAAATTGGAATTCAGTCTAACATTTGATGGTTTTAGAGAGAGAAAAATAATTGACAAAAGTTATAACATACATAACTTACCCTATAAATACATGACAGTTTTTCTTACTCTTAAAGTATCAGCCTTTTGCTATTGGAAGCAATCAAAGTAGGTCAGAGAGATATGCATAATCATACTAACTTTGTCTAGAATATCCCTAATTCGCTAAAACCCACAGTTAAAATAGCTTTTTTGATTTGACATAGTCCCAGAAATACATACTGTGAAGATCTGCACATGCAAAGCAACAGTAGTTTGTCCAGCACTTTCTTTATAGTCCCATCATGCAGTTTAGGCCTTTATTGCAGACGGTATGTTGATGTAAAGACCATTATTGGTGAAAATTACACTGTGCTTCTGCAGTTAGATGTTTCTCCAAAGAACCTATAAGTAGATGCCATATAGTAATTGTTTCATGAAAGCTTTAGAGACATCAACACACTTTGGGATTTACTAGACTGGAACTGCACCTTTAGAAATGAATATTTACTATGTCATGGCCTAACAAACATCATTTACTTGAGGTCTGCCTAATGGATGGCTGTCATTTTTAATGGTGGAAGTGGATTTAGATTTTAGCCCTAGCTTAGGTTTGACTGTTGTTTATGTTTCGTCTCCTGCTCGACATAGGAGAATCTAACTGCTTTTGAGGGCTGTGGTCATTTCTGTTTGTCTTGGTGTCTGCCAAGCCATGCGGATGGTTTCATACACACTCGCTTCTGTAAAAAGCACAGGGCGCCAATTTGTCTTTGATTCCCTGTTGTTATGGCGCGAGCGTGACCTAGCAACTCCACGAGGCTAAACTCTGTGCCACTCCCTCGGGGAGATTCTACCAGACGAACCCCCACTGATAATACATTCAAAATTCATTTAAAATAAAATGCATTTCCCATAAAGATAAAACGGCATAAACACCCTGCTTCTCTGAAGTTCTGAAACTTCAAAGCACTGTGAAAGAGGCATTTCACATATTTCATTGCAATCTTCATGTGACGTTTCAAATCAGTTAGGGTGGTAAATTCATTCAAATCCCTTCCTCTCCAAACATACCAGTTAAAGGGCTAGATCATCCAAAAATGAAGGCATTTACTCACCCTCATGTCGTTACATGTGACTTTCTTTATACTGTGGAACACAAAATAAGTTATTTATAGCAATGTGTCCAAGCAGCTCTTTTTCATACAATGGGAGTGAATGGTGACCTTGGCTGTCAAGTGATTTTAATTAAAATATACTTAAATTAGAAACGTGTTCCTTGCACAAAGCTATCATATGACTATAGAAGACCTGGATATATATTCCCTAAGTTGCATAGACTACTTCAGTGATGCTTTTAAGGTGATTTTTGTCCTTTTGGAGGTTTACAGCCTCTACTCCCCATCCACTTTCATTGTATGGAAAAGAGCAGCTTGGACATTTGGTTAAACTTCTTCTTTGGTGTTGAACGGAAGCCATACGAGTTTGGAATGACATGATGGTGAGTAAATGATGAAAAATGTGTTTGTTTTGTGTGAACTATCCCTTCAAGTACATCATGTGCTAACACCCTCCGATCTTAGAGATTTCAATAAGTGTTGTATAGAAAGTTATATTGAGGCACTAGTGGCCTCATGCTGTCTTGTAGACGTTCGCGACGTGAACTCGACTTGCCTTCCTATTGTGCATATTTGTCTGTATTTCTGTCTATATTAACTACACCATGTGATGCCTGCTCCAGTCTATACGGCACTGGGTTCCTATTTCCCAGTACATCTGTACTTTGTTCAATAGCTCTTCTTCAACAATGGCCAGTTCCACTCTCCATAACCTCATTTAAAATACTGCCACATAAATTACCAGGTTTTTTTTCCTGTTTGTTTTGCAATCAACCAAATCACTACAGTGAAGTATTACAGTTGTACAGTTCCTTGAATTATTCAGATGATATTGTTGCTGGTCTATGGTTGCTCTGCTGTACCTTTTTATTACTTTTATTTTTTACATGTTAGACAATATCGTGACTATGTCCTATGCAAATATGAGAATTAACAAGAATCGGTCAAATAATGTGTTGTCTTAACTTGTATGCATGAAATAGTGATGTTTACATTTGAGAATAAATTCATAAGTAAGACGCAGAGTTCTGATTTTGTGTCATTTTTATTGATTAGGTTCTAACTGTACACTATATAAAATATTGTGTTCTGATTCAATTCTTCTGCAGAGTAATATGGTTTATTAGTTTAACCGTAGGTTGTTTACAGTTGCCATGCAATGTAGCAAATTTGTGCATTAATAATTAATTTGATGTTAAACGTGTGCATGGCCTTTTTTAATTTAAATAGTTCATATTCAGTTATTAGCCATTTTAGATAACTCATGCAATCTGGGTTTAGGGCCTGAACCACTCTTTTCTTATTACACAATTCTCTGAAATAACAGATTCTGACTGGTCAATTGCAGCCTTCTGCGGTAAAACTTTTTTGTATAATGCCCACTGAACTGTGTAATTAACTGTTGTCCTTGGCAGCTGATTGCATATAGATACTGTAGATGTGCTAGTTTCAATTCTGTCGTATCACTCAGTGATCCCTTTGTTCTCAGACAAATCAATATTTCATGCCCATTTTATTTGATATAATGTTCAGTCAGCCGGTCATTATCGCAACATAACCTGTTGGGGTTTATTTGCTATACTGACTGATTTATCCCTTCCATAAAACTTGTTCAAAAGAATCTTATTAAAACAAATAAATAAAATAAAATTAGTTCATTAATTTATACTATTAACAAATCAATAAATAATAAAAAATACTAGGTCTGTCATTCGACATATAATTTTGAATTTAATTAATTGCATGACATGCCAATTAATTAATTGAATTAATGACAAAAAATTATATAGTAATGTAAATAAGGCATAATTCAAATATAATATATGATGATCAGAAAATCTAATTAAGATATTCAAGTTGAAATGTATTGCATTATTGTGGCAGACGAGTAAAGCATTGATTAAGCAATGCAAGTTGTGGCTTTAGAAGTCAAAATATAGCTTGTTTTTGATTACAAATCTTAATCTCACATTCCATCTGTGCTTATGGGGGCTGGGCTTTAAGGTTGCATGATCCAGTTTGGCAGTCCCCCTGCTCGAAAACCCATCTACAAAGAAAACAAAATGGCTTGTCAAGGTGCGCTGACTGCCCTCTGCTGACACGGCTCATAAAAACACAAAGTTAAATCAGCCTGAACTCAGTAAAATCAGAAATAGTAGACCGACTTTTCTTTCGTCAAAATCAGTATAGGTTGACCGACATTTCTAAACACTGCCCCCAGTGGTGAAGGTGGTAAGTGTTGTAGGGCATATGGGCACATGTGAGCTCCATTTATGTTCAGGAGGTTTCCAAAAGCTAGTAGTGAAGCAAGTTCTTTTCAGCTTTACAGGACTTTATACAATGAAGAGAAAAGCATTTATTTATAGATTTTATCCCCCAACACAAACCCAAACCTTAACCATTAGTGGAGTAAATAAGTAATGTTAGAGGTAAAAGGGAAATCTCCAAATCATGCTTGTCATTGATAATTAAAACGTGGTTACTGTCTGTCTTTGAACCCTAGTCGTCCATGCAGCTGTTGCAATGCGCTGCCAATCGCGACAGGTGGAAATGTAAATACATTTAAATCCCTGCAAAGATGTCTGATAAGAATGCTGCATGTCAGCGCGTCGGCATACTGTCGCCGATCCTAGAGTACCACAACTATCGGAAACATCATGCCCACTTCAAGTGTGATCATGTTCCGTTAAATGTAGGCTACTCCAAGCATGAATTGCTTTGATACTAGGAAAACACATACTTTTATTACAGAATTAATGTACAGTATGGGTCAGCAGGCATGATTAATTGTGTTAATTTTGAATGCATTATTTTTACATATATAATTAATCGCAAAAATGTATGTGGTAATTTGACAGCCCTAAAAAATACATAAAATCACTACTGAAATAAACTAATAAAGAGTTATTGTTATTAATAGTAGTTTCATAAAGTGGCTGATGGTCAGAAAATCTATCTATACATTTAAAAGTAAAACTCATTCATTTATATCCTCAGTAACATTTATGGAGACTGACATACTCAGTATTTGGCAGCCTTGTGCGCTCTGCAGGTACTGACTGTGAATATCAAAAGCTTTGGCACACTGCAGAATTCTACACAGACTTTGCATCTCGAATTCACCCAGACCCTTTAGTGCTCAGCCAATGACTGCACTTGTTGCTTAGCAGGATGCCAATAAGAAAGGAGAACTGAGAAATGTCTGTTGTATGAAATAATGTGCTCCGGGTAGGTCTGTCTGTATGAAGTATATGTTGTTCTTGGCAATTCTGCACCCGTTTAAATATTTTGATGTAGGGAAATGTCAACAAAGACCACAAAACAGATGGCATTTGTGCTTTGTTTATTCATTTGTAATGCTGAAAAAAAGCCTGTGTTGAAATTTAATTTTTTTTCTTGTTTTCCTGTACTAATATTGAGCATCCCTATAACTAGAAGGAAAACCTATAGGCTAAATCAGATGCAATAAGACTCTTTTCTATCCTCACTTGCAAATGTTTTTTTTTTTCTTATTTTAACAATAAATCTAACCAAATTTAATGAGGTTTATGCTTAAAACTAGAGAAAAATTGTCAGTGGGGTAAGACATTTTTTTTATTTAAGATTCATTCTTCTGAAATAAATACGTCTTGTTTTAACAAGTCAAAAATCCTGAATAAGACATTTATTTTTAAGCAGTTCAGAGTCCAGATGGTGCAAGATTTCAAAGGAACAAAGCGTTTGGCACGTGTGCACTGTCATCATCCAGCATGTGTGTAAAGTGATACATTTCAGATTTAAAAAGAAAGTCTGTGCTGAAAATGAGGACTGGATCAAAAAAGGACTGTTTGAAATGAACGAATCAATGGCCCACATTCTGTCCCACACAGTTATGTAATAAAGCAACGCTTTCAAAAAATGCACAAAACACTAAAAATAAGCAGAGAGAACGCTGGTGTGTTCCTCACGCCGTCTGCTCACCTCCTGTCTCTCTGTCTGTCCATGTCTGTCCACCATGAACATGTCCAGAAAGGCTTATTCTTCACTTCTTTTCTCTCGACCACCACCAAATGTGGTTGAAGTGGACAAATCTCAGAACGTTTTGGTTCTCTTCTAAACCGGTCTTTAGCGTCGTCCCATTTCAATCCTATTGGCCAAAACGTATCTCAATACCAGGTGTAAACAGGGCCTTTATCTCCCTCAAAAACAAATACAGAGTGACCTGCAGTGACAAAGTGACCAGAAGTCCTCCCGTTTCAATGAGAGTTGGTCATTTCCGGCAACATGAGCAACAGCAACCAGTTAATGCTCTATCAAGTAAATCAACAAAACCTACCTCCCTAAGCTAAACCTTAAACCTAAACCTAACTGATAGTATCAAACTGTATAAAGCGCATGTAAAATGATAAAAACACAATTGCTTAAGCAACCATGTCATTTTGTGGTGCTTCTATAACACTTTCGGCTCATGCGTCGACTGCCATGCTCTTCAGGACTCGTATGCAAGTGCAACGCTCTATCAGTTGAGCTACCGTGCAACTTGGTTGTTCGTAAATGTAGATTATTATGTAATGCAAGTCTTATAATGTATCGGCTAACAAGTCAAGTGCTATAGTAAATTGTTTAGATGTTTTAATATAGCATTGCGTGAGAAACAAAGTGAAAAGTGAGTGTTTATGAACTGATAATCCACCGTATTACTCGTGATTTGTGTGCAAGTAAATACAAATTCTGTGTAGCTTCTCTAGTGTTCACTTCACTAGGAAACTGCAGTGATACGTACTGTACAATAAGCCACATCATTTTGCAAACATTTTGATGCAGTAATGTGACTGTGAGTCTATGTTGTCATTAATGCACCCAGAGCCAGAAATGCCTATTAGTGACGAATGGTATAACAACCTGGCAAAAGGTCAGTGTGAACAGGGCTTTAGATAGACACACAGAAAGACAGGAAGAAACACACACACACACACACACACACACACACACACACACACACACACACACACACACACACACACAGGTTATTTCTTGCCCACATGGAGAGTGATAATGCTGCAGTAGGAGCTAGAGCGAACAGAAAGCGCCATGCGAATGCAGAGGACTCTCAGTTCCTCTGCTGAATGTATGTCTGTACAGAGACTGGTGGGAGGAGGGGTAAAGGGAAAGATAGATAGAGAGAGAGAGAGAGAGAGAGAGAGAGAGAGAGAGAAATTATTTTCTTTTAATTTCTCTCTCTCTTTCAATTTCGTATGTGGTCAACTGATGCGTAATAATTTGACAAGCTTTTTGTACAACTTTGTGGTGTGGCATCTTTAGAGTGTCCCCCAGTTAGTGTGGATTTAGAAACAAAATATTATGGAGGTCTGTTATGGGGGATTTTGACAGATTTTTTGACTTCACAATAAAAAATGAAGAATTTAATTATCAATGTATTAATTCAAAAATAAATAATCATTCTATTATTTTTTAAATTGACAAATACTTATTAGATATTTGAAATTGTCTATTGAATTAATAATTTTGTTAAATGACTGTAGCAACATTTATGCGAAATACTCCTTACATGTCTCGCTGCTGTTTCGAAGTGAAAAGTCCACAAAAAGCAAAAAGCGAGTTAAATGTTTTCCCAAACAGATGAGGTTTTTAAGGTCAATGCACTACCAAGATTTAAATAATCATAACCTACCTCCCTACCTTTAACCTTAAACCCAAACTTACCAATTGTGTTACATAGAGCAAAAGTGAGATGGATTATTCCAGGTTCAATACAAGTTAAGCTCAATGGACAGCATTTTTGGCATAATGTTGATAACCACACAAATACATTTTGACTTGCCCCTCCTTTTCTAAGGTAACAGTGAGGCAGTTACAATAGAAGTGAATGGGGGTCCATTTTTGAACGTTAAAATACTCACTGCTTTAAAATTATAGCAACAAGACATAAACAATTTGTATGTAAACATGAATTTAGTGTGATAAAAACACTTACTAACCTTTTCTGTGTAAAGTTATATTCAGTTTTACAACTTTGTTGTCATGACGATGTAATGTCAACAAACCCTAAAACGACAATGTAAACAACTTTACAGCTCAAATAATACACCGCTTTTATCAGAAGAATTAATGTAAGAGCTTTTAAAAGCTTCACATTTCTGCCTTTAAACCCTCCAAAAATTGGCCTCATTCACTTTGTAAGTGCCTCAGTGTAACCTCCATTTATGCTTTTTTTTTTCAAGAAAAGTTGGGACAAGTAGACATTTTTTGGTAATTAATATTATGCCACAAATGCCATTGATTGAGCTTAACCTTTATTTACCTTTACATTTTTTTTTTTACTTTCTAAGGTCAATACTATAATGGGTTTTAAATCAACAAAACTGATCTCCCTATGCTAAACTTAAACCTAAACATAACTAATAGTGTAACAGAAGCAAACGTGAGATGAAAAATGCAATTGCTGAAAAAAACCCACCCCTATCAGTGAAGCTACTGCGTAAACATGCGCTGAAGTTAAAGTACTTAGATGTCATATGATAGTATTGAGTGTGGAACAGGGCGAAAATTCAATGTTTATAAACTGACAATGTGCCGTTTTACTCATGAGTTGTGTGAAAGGGATTAAAAGTTATTGTTGTTGAAACACTTCTAGTGTTCATTTCACCAGGAAACTGCGCGAAACGTACAATGAGTAAAATAAATATAATTTAGCAAAAAGTCAGGTATATCCATTGAGACCAGGTTGAAGAAAATAATACATTAATAAATATCTTTTCAAATAAACAACTCATTCTTTATTAATTCATTTTATTTTAAGTGGTATACTTTGTCCTCTACAGTCTAGCTGCAAAGATAAAAGAAAGTAAGGTGTGTGTGTGTGTGGGTGTGAGCGTAAATGAGAGAGAGAAAGATATGGGTGGGTGAAGCAGTGTGGTTGTGTTTTATGATCAGGACTAATGCTTCATGAGTTCAGACTGTGAGTGGGTTTCTCTCTACGGGTGCTGTTGTAGTGTGAAACTCTCTCTCTCTCTCTCTCTCTCTCTCTCTCTCTCTCTCTCTCTCTCTCTCTCTCTCTCTCTCACACACACACTCCAGCATAGCAAGGGGGTGGCACCGGCTGGCACTTGTGCTAACACTACACACTGCGCCTGTCAAGGAAATAATACTGCCACTAGTAGGATTGGGAGAGGGAGGGAGCGTAATAAAGTGGTAATGTCTTGGGTTCAGCCAAACAAAAGAAACTATTATCATCCTAATTCTCTCTGCAGGGCTGAAGCTAGGAGCTTCCCTGGATGACAAAGGGTCTCTGGAGACACATACAGTAGATCAGAGTCACACCCTAACTTGTGTCTACGAGCCCTCCAAACAGGGCCTGTAGGTGCGTTTCAGGAGTTTATGAAACCAAGCAACACTTCTCCGAGTCTCTGAGTCAAAGCAGAATTTGATCTACAGATCCTTTGTCCTTAGAAATAATGTAGCCTTGAAACATGAAACATGGTCTAACTCAGTGGCTAAGTCCGGCAGATGTTAGCAATATGGCTAACATTTCTTACAGCAGTTTATATTTCAAGGAATAATCCAAGTTTAATACAAATTAAACTCAATTGAGCGTTTGTGGCATAATATTGATTACTAAAAGAATATTACATACTGGCCATATTTCTGGGGGGTTTAAAGGCAGAAATGTGAAGCTTATAATTTTATAAAAGCACTCTAAGAGCTGTAAAGTTGTTTAAATTGTCGTTTTTGTGGTGGACAACTAAATTACTGGGATTACAGGTTTTACGGTGTTATGTCAGCATGGCATTAAAGTTATAAAATTGGATATGACTTTACATAGAAAAGGTTAGTAAGCAATTTTTGTCACACTAATAGTATGTTAACACGCATACTGTTTACGTTTTGTGACAATACTTTTAAAACAGTGCCTCCATTGGAAGTGCCTCACTGTAATCCAGATTTTTTGCTTTTTTAAAAGAAAAGGAGGGACAAGTCTAAATTCATTTCTGTGGTAATCAGCATTATGCCACAGATGTTATCGATTGAGCTTAATGAGCTGAGAATTCCTGAGTGGCACCAAACGGAAATACAATCTGCTTGTCTGAGCAGATCCATTGAGTTTGTCAGACAATATTTATATTAGTCAGGCACTATATATATATATATATATATATATATATATATATATTGTAGAGCGGAGGAGGGCAGGGCCTGGCTGGAATGACGCACTTCCCGGTCCCAATCAGGCCCCAATCAGATCTCGGGATTCATTCATTAGGTAACTCATCCAATCACAATACAGCCTGTGCTTTATAAGCCTGATAGCTGCCTCTCGTTGTTCGCATAGTTCCGTGTTTTCACCGCCCATCTCCACCATTTTAGGTTCCTTCCTGCACGGGTGCAAGCTTTACTCCCCTGCCATCATCGCCTCTGGCAGGATCTGATGAGTCAAGCAGCATCGGAGCACTGAACCATAGGACGGGTTTAGAGAAAATTATATAAATATCTTTTTGTTCATATTATTCCAATAATCTCGTGTCTTTCTGATAGAAAGACACAAGATTTTCACCAAAAAGCTAACACAATGCATTGCAATGAAAAGTGACCGTCCACTTGCCCCACTTCCATCTCTCCCATGGAAGGTCTGTCAACAATTACACACGCAGCGAACTAAATTCAGTCATTCACACGACTGGCTGGAGTGAAGAGTCAGGGTGTCCCATCAAGTGTTGATACGCATTGTTTAAAGCTCAAACATTTTCAACTTGCTGCCATTGACCTTTCAAAGTTTTTTACTGGACAAATCGGGTGAAGTATTATTACGTGGGCAGTGCAAGCGTTAAAGGCACGACAAGATGTTCTCTGCATTGTTTTTCACATGGAGCCTAAAACGGCAGAAATTATGTGAATGCAGCTTCACGATTGCTGTAGCAAAGTGGATAGCCACAGCTTGCAAGAGGATTGGAATATGGAAACTGTTAATACAATTTTTGTTACATGTTGTTTTGATTTAACTTTTGATTGTTTTGACATTTTAACAGGAAAAGAAGTATATATAGTAACATTTCAGCACTCTCAAATTATGCATTTAATCACAATTAATTACAGAAGTCACACAATGAATTGCGTCTATATATATAAAACGTGATTTTAACGTGTTAATTCAGTGTGATTAATAAAAAAAAATGTACGCAATTAATCGCAATGCCCCCGGATTGTAATAAGGAAGATTCCTGAGAAATGCAAGCTTGTAGTATCACCTGTTCACTCCAGAGGGCAGTAATAAAAATTTCAGCTGTGTGGCAACGTGCAGTTTATATAGTGAAGAAAACAACCAGACAGCACAAAACAGACATTCGTTACGTTCTTGCGTTCAAAACATTTGATGGAGCGCAAATTCGAACTAATGGATCTCAAGATGTTTTCTAAGTATTTAACTTGACACAATTTTATGTTTATGATGCAAGGCTCCCGAGACGCTACACAAGCATCTCTGACGCTTGTTGAAATTGACGGGTCCTTAAACAAGCCCTCATAATAATTCTCGAACTGATTGACAAATTCACCTGTGAACTGTATGCCAATGATTGACTTATGATCAATAATATGGTAGTAAACAATACATTGTATTCTAAAGCCGCTTTCTGTATTGTCTTATCAATGATTAACTCTTCTGCCACAAGATATCTATATATCATTATTTAATCAATATATTTTTAACTATTGTTATATTGAGGGGCTTTCTCAGCAAATATTTGTATATGCGATTAAATGTGATTAATTAATCGGGACATCATGTAATTAATTTGATAAAAAAAAATTATCGATTGACAGCCCTAATATATATATATATACACAGTATTTAGTATATAGTAAATGCAGCTGCAAAAGTGAAAGTATTGCTTAAACAACTGTAAGCATGCATATTTAACAGAAGATTCATTTCCTCTTTTTGGTCTCATTATATGAAAACCAAGACAGACACTGATATGAAAGAGGATAATTAGCGTTTTTGATACAAGCTTTTGTTGAGAAATTACTTCCATACATGTGGCAACACAGATTGCTGGGTGTGTCTCCATCTTGGGGCTTCCACAGTCACTGCCAACAGAGCAAAGCTGTTGATGGTTTCATTGGTAGCCATAAATCTTATAGACATAATAAAGAAAACATAGTTCTTGTTCTCTCCCTTTCGTCTCATTGTCTCTTGCACAAAAAAAAAAAAAAAAAAAGAGGACACACTCATAGTTCACTACTTTGGTTGCTTTCTTTCTCTGCCCATCCATGTCACCTCTGTAGGGTGGACTGGTTCAGACTGTTCTATTTTCACCTTCTCTCTCTCTTCATCCATTCTTTTTATTTGTCTTTAGCTAATTTAAAGGGATAGTTCACCCCCAAAACATTTATTTTTTATACAAAAACCTGTATGATCTCCTCATGTTGAACACAAAATGTGTTGTTAGACAGAAAGTTAGGCAATGACAGCCTTAGTACCTTTTGTATTTGTCCTCTTGTGCTCCACGGAAAAAGTCAAAACGGGTTTATAACTATATGGAGGTGAGTACATTTTGAAACATAAAGACATAGCAACCTAATTGTTTGTTGCAGAATATTCTTTAAACTAGTGTGTTAAAACTTAATATTGATATATTAGAAAATAGAATAATGAAATTTGTGCCATTATTTACTCATTTATGTCTGTAAAGGGATTAATGTAAAGGAGGAGGCGAGAACCGCCTTGAGAATATAAATTATATTTTATTACGAAACTGAAACAAAAAGACAAACACACAAAGGTGTCGGACAGCTGTCCGTAAATATCTCTCTCTATCTGTCGCACTCCAGCTTCCAGTCGGCCTTTATCCCTCTCTGAGTCTTGATTAGCCCGATTAGGGTCCGGGTGTGTGGAATCACGTCCCGGCACCGCCCTCCACCCTGTCACAATATCTTTCCAGACCTGTATGCTATATTTCTTCAGTGGAGCATAAAAGGAGACTTTTTAAAGAATATACAGTATATCCTATATTCCGCTCTTTTCCATTCAAGGACAGCTTGAAGTTATCACAGCCATCAAGCTCTATAATAATGTCATAATTATTTGATTGAGAGTCCTAACTTTCAGATAGCAAGTCGTGCTTTGGTAAGTAATAACTATGAGATACAAAGTCATAAATATTGATCTTTGATCATGTGACGTTTTCTCATCTTGGTGGAACGGTACTTAATCTAAAAAATATCACATGGACTACTTTATGTTTTGTTTTTGGAGCTTGAGTTACATATTAACAGTTACTGTTGTTGTATGGAAAAGAGCTGCCTGATGATTCTTCAGAAAGTCCTCCTTTTGAGTTCAACGGTATCATTAAAAAAGGACGGTACAAGTCAACAGACATTGGAAATTGTGTCCTTTGTCTGAACTGACCCAGCTAAATGAAAGACTGACCCCATACAATGGTACACTAGTGCTGCCTTGTCCAAATACGTACTGTACAGCACAATAAAGCATTGGCAGCCACGTCACAAGACCTCTTAACATTCAGTCCTATAAACACAACATGCCATGCCCTACTTGAGCACATACAGTACACAGTGTGCATTGGATAACCTTGTTTTTCCTTTTTGCATTTTTCCCATTCTTTGAGCAACTTCAGTCCTGTATGCTGCTGAACACAAAGTCAAATTTCATTGACGAGGGACTTCTGAGAAAAATCATGGGCAGGGGAATGTTTTGAAGAGAGCTACACACAAATGCAAACTAGGTCATGGAAGAGCTGTAAAGGGGCCTTAGTGCTGATTGATAGATGGCTGGGTGTCTTTGCGTTTTTGTGATGCTGCCTTGAGCAAAGATGACTGTTCACGTGACCTTCTACAAAGAAAACCATCTCTCCCATCTGCTGAGCTCTTAAGGTTTCGGGGCACTGCACGTATGACTGGTTTTGTGGTTGTCCCATTAAACATAATAAATGGAGACATGGTCCTAAGTCAGAACATAATAATAGTTATATAATGCTCTCACCAAAAAGCATGTTTACTGGTCTGGAAATGTATTATACACATACAGGTGTATATGCATAAAATAATAATGTGCAAATGGGCTTGGAACATCATGAGGGTGACTACATGATGACAGAAATGTATATTCAGGTGTACTATTCATTTACTACAGATAAGAGTACCCTTTTAAATCTCTTGCAAAACCACTGATAAATACATGATGTTTAGGTTGCTAAATGCTAAGCCAATTATGGCATGATAAGTGAGTTATTCTCCCTCTTTCTGAAAGCTTAAGAACACAGTCCAGTTCCTGGGAAAGCACCCTGCATCAGCAGAATTATGTCTTGTGTACCATGTACCATGAGATCTGCTCTCAGTAATATGCGTAGGTAGGGGTGTGTCCATGATACTTTTGCAAAACCTGCAAGTATCCTGTTTCAGGACAATTGTAAAACCTCTCAAGCATGATGGAAATTACATGTGTTGATAACAGATAAGCTATTATCTATTACACTTAACAGATAAGTGACATTCTGCATTTCAGGATATTTTGGAGTCTCATAAGCAGAGTGGTATAACATGCACATGTAATTCCTTAAAATATATAACCACCCAGAAAAAAGAAAAGAAAAAATGTTCAGAGACTTTTCAGTTCTGTTTCATTAAAATATCAACGTTGTCTCAGGTGTTTCTCTGAAAATGATGCTACATTTCTCCTTTTGTGTACAACAGAAGACAAAGAGTCATACAGGTCTGGAACAACATGAGGGTAAATGCATTAAATTTCATTTTTAAGTGAACTATCCCTTTAAATGTTTCCATTTGTTCTCCATTTGATCTCGTTGCTATCTTCGAGAAACAAATAGGATATTAATAAGATCTCCTTTGAAATTTTTCTTTCCAGATACACTTTTAAAGGGTGACATCTTTTTTTTTTTAGTTAATTTACCTCATTTTTTAACTCACATTTTAAGTAACAAGGCACACTTTTGAGTGGCTTGACTTGTATTTCAAATATCAGGCCTCAAAAATCCCAGTTAGTACAGTATGTAAAGAATTAACTGAGTCTTAAGTGAACGTGCAGCATAACAGAGAGACTCTGTCAGTTTGAGACTCTTCTGGCAGATGTTAGACAGGTGACATGTAAAGCAGCTGTTAGGTGCTGTGTTTCATACATAACACTGGTGTCTTAGGCTGTGTTCCACAACTGACAGCAACTACAGCATGGATTTGGAGGTTAAACCGCACAGGACACGCATGGCTTTATGCAGGAATGTATTCCAGTTTCATTGGATCAATAATTTGAGAATGCAGACAGTCTAATGTGGGTGTTGTATATCATAGACTAAAACAGCAGCCTAGGGCAGTGCTCAAATTACAGGACGTTGAGAAAAAACACACACAGTCACGCAAAGACTGCCAGCACTCAAAGACACACATGCACACACCTTGCTTCCAGAAAAACAATTAAAAGAACCACACGGACACTGTTGTTAATCATAAACTAATCTTATTTTGTCTCTTTTTGTCCTGCTATTTACATTTGTACCTAATGTGCAAATTAATAATTTAGTGTAAAACTCTCAAATGAATACAAAATCATACTTTACAATTCTAAGATGGTGAGAGTCCATGAGCTTGTCAAATATAAACAAGGGAGGGGACAAAAAGCAGGTGAACTGAGGGGGGCAGACACGCAATGGCAGAGGTATAGATATGTTGGAAGGGAACAAAGGAACAGTGGACACCCTTGGCCAGGAAAGGCAAAACACACTTACTGAGACACAGCTTGGGTTACCTTGACATCGCCACACAACAAAATACAAAAAGCCTTGCTCTTATGGTAATCTTGACTGTGGAGAAGAAAAGCACTTGGTGGGGCCTTTGCTAAGAAGAGACACACAAAGTGGTTAGCACACTAGTCATGTTTGTTGATGGCACAATGTTGTGTTTTTTTGAGCGGCAGACCCTTAGAAAAAAACCTAGAGATCTAGCAAACTTGCCACAAATTCCAAGTAGGTATACAGTAGCTGCAGGCCGGAGACCTCCAAATTGGGGCAACATTTCCAAAAGGGCCGTGGTTACTCCAAAAAGGGGTTGCACAAACTCCAAAAGGGGGTGTCACTTTCCACTCACATTAGGGAAGGTTAGGGAAAGGTTAGGTAAGGCGCTCCCTATATCTTCAATGGCGGTTTGGAGCGACTGCCCCTTTTGGGAGCAATACCTGCAGCTATACCCTTCTCACAAATTCGGCAGTCATTATTTTTACATGCAAATGAGCTTGCTATTCACTGAGAATATTTGCAATTTTTCACCGGTAGTGGTAAACCTGTAGCAAAACTTTGGCGACGAGGAAGAGTAGGCTTCCAAGCTCATTTACATGTGAAAATTAATAAGTGGCAAATTTGCAGCAAGTTTGCAGCATTTCTAGATTTATTGTTATGGAAGTTACCTCTAGCATCCTGATTTCCTTGCACACAATGAGGACTAGTGCTTTTTGACACTGTGGTGAAAAATGTATTCTATGAGTCAAAAATATGAAATCTAATATTCCAGAGGACAAATGAAATAAGGGACCTTTTTTGGCACATAAGAGGCTAGCATGGCAGTGTTAGCATGAGTGCTAGAGAATGTTGATGAACAGTTGCCATTTAAAGCCGGGCTGTGCCATTAATAAAGGTAATAAACAGTTGACACATTACAATTTTTACAAGCAGCAAATAAGGGTTTGCATTTCATACTTACATCCTCAAGATATAAGTATGAAATGCTTAAGATGTTTCAAAGGTGTAATTTTGCATTTGCTAGCATGACTCCGTAATATATTGCAAATACAGACAGCACTGCATGGAAGTCAACTGCTTACTGTATCAAATGTCAAGTACCACACAATATTGAGGATTCATTTGATATCATTGCGGAATGCAAACCCTTCAATGAAAAGGCTTTATATAACAATATGCTGCAATATGGAAAGTCAGTATACACTGTTTATACAGTATACCACAAGGTCAATTTGAAAGCACATTTTGATATGCCACGTATTTAATATTTCCACTATAATAATCTTTTTACAGCAGACATCAACAAATCCCATCCACATCCCATAGAATCATATGAGTAAAAAGTAGAATATGGCTGACATTATGAATGCATAGATAAAAAAGGGGAGAAGGGGTGGTGGTTGTTACCAAACTTATTGCTTTCCAAAAGAATTCCAGTGCTGAAAAGTACTTCTCCCTCCCTTTGTAATTATTTGCAATGCAGAGCAAAAACCTTCGCTTTTCGATATTGAGATTCCAAAGAGCTATGCTGTGAATATTGCATTATAATGACCTCTAAAGAGAGTCTACCCTTCCTTGATTTGGGAATCCCCTTCAGAGAGACTGACATTTGCTTTAACATCTCTTTATGCAGGTGCAAGTAGACACATGAGCTTTTACTCTAAAACAAGTAAAAGATTGAATTAAATTGGACATTAGACAAACAATATCACAATCTCTGGCCAAAGCTGTAAACTGATTCTGGTTGCACTTCCTGTCATTGTAAAGGCTAGGGTATATTTTGTTTTTCTATGTGCCGTTACATCTCACAAAGTGTCAAGCGCTCTAGCCTTTCAAAGTATACGCTTTTTACTGCAAACCCGTATGGACACGCCCGATGCATGTGCACTGCACCTGCTTTGCGATACTCTTAAGTACATTCAACAGCAGGAGCATGCGCAGATGATGCACACAGATGCATACAGGTACGCAAGGCTAGAAAAACTGTGCTGGATGCAGACAGTCTGCTCAAACTGTGCTGATGCATGCTCTGTGCATGATACATAGCGGCACCAGAAAACCGAAGTATACAGTAGCCTTAAAGCAGTGTTCATTCACTATTGAGAGTGACTTAACAACAATACAAGGTGGCCGGTTTTAAATATAGTAGGACAATGTTATGCCAGTTCTTTGTATCACTTGCAAAGTGCCAAAAAAGTGGTTGTGTTGCCGTTATTTTCACACAAAGTGGGGGTGGCTGTATATGTGTTTGTTTGGAGGGCTATCCAGGCCGGTGCACCTTTAACTCCCTTTCCCTGCATTTCAACTCCTCTCTATAACAGTAGGAGCAAAAGTTCTCTGTCTCTGGCCGCCCATAGAAGGTGCAGTTTTCCCTCCTGCAGCGTTTCTGCTGAAAGTAGTACATTGGACAAACGGCACTCTGCCCTTTGGTTTTGTCCTGCCCATGCCAGGCATGGGGTGGTGGGTCCTCGTCTGCAAACTCCAGACAGTCCCGGATGTTGCCAGTGTTGAAGCCATTGGTGTAAGTGTGGGACTTGTGTTCACCAGGCATGTTGTACGGGAGGGTGTCTACGGCATTAACGGTACGAATCCCAGTCATGTGGGCTGGGCTGTAGCTCTGAGAGGACAGTGAGCGGTTTTGTTGAGGGTAGGTTGCACAGGTCTTAAGTGTGCCCACAACCGGTTTGTAGGACTCATCCTGGTAGCTGGACAACTGCACACTGACATCCCTCAGGTGGATGACACTGTGCCGCTGGATAGGTGGTGTATGGCTATAGTGAGCTGAAACAGGGACTGGTCTGGGTCTCTTAGCACCATTACTAGGGGAAGAGAAAGGGACAGGTGACATGGAGGTTGGGATGGGTATTGGAATGGGGGAAGCAGCAAGCTTGGGACTTCCCCTTTCTTGGACCTTCAGAGCCTGTGAAGGATTATGGCTGGGGTGCAATACGGGTGAGCAGCTTTCAGCTGGGGAGCTATCTGAACTCTCCCTTTGGAAAATGCTCTCTTGTTCAGGTTTCTTCAGTGCCACCCCATTGGTCTGAGTTTTCTTCTCAGCCTCAGCTTTTCTCTTCTGGTCCTGCTCGGCACTGAAGCGTTCTTGAGCGCTGCTCAGATAGAAGCTGATCATCTCTTCGTGGAACTGGTGTCTGTGGCTGGTCAGCAGCAACCCAGCAAAAATAAACTTTCTCTCACCCTGCATGGCTGCCCGAAGAATGTTTAGGCTCAGTTTTACATCTGTGCTGTACTTCCAGTTGTCCAGAGTCCGGTCACCTGAGTTTTTGCCTGATCCTGACTGTCTCTCGACAGGTGAGCTACCAGAGGCATGGTCTGTAGGAGAGGGACTCATTGCCTTCTCTGAGGAGGATGTGCTGGCTGACTGGCCAGACTCCTCTTTGCTGCCTTTTCGTGTTTTAGAGTCCTTTTTCTTGGATTTCTGCTCTCCGTTCTCTACAGTCCGACCATTCACCGAGGTGGACTTGCTGATCTTGCCATGAACAAGCCCCCCAAGGCCACCCATGTTCTTCTTAAGTTTGATACCAAGAGTCTTGCTAAAACTGCCCAACTTGTTGGCCACTGAGTCCGCTCGAGTTTTGTCTTTGTCCTTTCGCTGCTTGTCCTTGTCCTTACTTGACTTGCCGTTATTGATGTTGGAGTTACTGCAAACGGACTCCCGGTCCGAATCCATGGATTCTGCTAGAGACTGTACGTCCTCACCTGCAGAGGCAGTGGGTGACTCTGGCTGAGCCAAGGGAGCCTATAAGACACAAATCAACCATCAGGGCTCAATCAATCAGCACTTTTTGTTAAACAAACCACATGGAATAAACCAAAGTAAAACCAATCAGAGGGCAGCCACTCACCCTTGTTTCTGATGGAATTCGAATCCATGTTACATTCATGTAGTTGTGAAGAAGGTTTAGCTTAGCTTCTAGAGACAGAATAAGACTGGAGACAGAAGAAAACATTTTCAAACATCAAAAATCTTCTAAAACTCAGAAACAATCAGGTTGTGAATGCAGAAGGAAAACAGGAGATGTGGACTTGGATTCCCCCATTTCTTGTCGTCCTTCATGTCAGTGAATAAATGGAAGAAATTCAAAACCAATTGAGGCATGCAACTAGGAGCTTCATCAATCAATCGAGTCACCAGAGTATGATAGCAATTATTTTGTATTCAGCAGCCCATTATGGAGCCAATGGACTCAAGGATAGCTCATTACAGTTATTCCAGCACAGATGTTTGCTTTGGCTTCCGTTTTTACTTCTGTAAATCATGGCTTGGGAGGTGCTGCTGGAAATTATTTATATGTTGAATTGGCTGACCTCTGGAAAGTTATTTAGATCTGAAAACATCCTATAAAACTCAATAAAGCAAATTCAATTTCTGATAAAAGTTTGTACAATGTTCCATGGGGTTATGTAGGTCTGTACAGGTTTTAAATAAGTGAATACTGTCAAGAGCAGTTCGACCTCTGTGAGGATAATGTGGCCTAGTGCCATGTGCTGGGAACTGCTGGACAGATTTAGCCCATTTAAATCCCTCATATGGTAGGGATAACATATAGATAGTGGCCCTCATATGGCCTTTACTCCACATTACCCTTTCAACCACCCCTCATTTAGACATGAGTATGCTCACAAGTTATTAACTTAATTTGGCTAAGCTTGCTGTAGGGGTGGGTGGAGAATGGGGGATGATAGATAGAAAAAGATAGGAGTTTTACTTTGCAAGCTTGGTGTTGTCATTGTCGTCCCTCCCCCACTCCCAGTCCCTTCCCGGGTCCACCGCAAAGTGCAGAGCTAGCAGCTTGTGCTCAGAGTCGGTCAATGGGATGACGGCTGGAAGGGAGGGACAAAAAGAGAAGATGAGGGATTAGATGTAATGTTGAAAAGCAGGATGTATACAAAAATGGGACAAACCAGACTGCATACAGTCTCAAAACAAATCACATGTTGTGTGATTGAAAGCACATAAAAAAGTCACAGAGGTTTGAAACAACATCAGGGTGAGTAAATTACAGAATTTAAATTTTAGTTTGAACTTTCCCTTTATACTCTTTCATCTCCTTTATTACTCTGTATAACTGAAATGTGCATTTTATACTCTCATGACATGAGCTAAAGATTTTTTCTTAAAATACTTCAAAGAGTTCTAATCAAAAAACCCTCCACATGCAGCAATGACAGCTTTACAGATCCTTGGCATTCTAGCTGTCAGTTTGTCCAGATACTCAGGTGACACACACTTCCTGTAGCACTTGCCATAGATGTGGCTGTCTTGTCGGACAATTCTCACGCACCTTACAGTCTAGCTGATCCCACAAAAGCTCAATGGGAAAAGATCCATAACACTCTTTTCCAGTTATCTGTTGTCCAATGTCTGTGTTTCTTTGCCCACTCTAACCTTTTCTTTTTGTTTTTCTATTTCAAAAGTGGCTTTTTCTTTGCAATTCTCCCCATAAGGCCTGCACCCCTGAGTCTTCTGTTTACTGTTGTACATGAAACTGGTGTTGAGCGGGTAGAATTCAATGAAGCTGTCAGCTAAGGATATGTGAGGAATCTATTTCTCAAACTAGATACTCTGATGTACTTATAGACTTGATTAGTTGTACATCTGGCCTTTCACATCACTTTCTGTCCTTGTTAGATCCAGTTGTCTTTTGTATTTGAAGACTGTAGTGTACACCTTTTTATGAAATCTTAATTTATTTATTTTTTAGGCAATTTCAAGTATTGTATAGCCTTCATTCCTCAAAACAATAATTGACTGATGAGTTTCTAGAGAAACATCCCTTTACATTTTTGACCTAATACTGACCGTAAGACATTCCAGGCTATTGCATACTGTGACAACACAAACAAAAAGACAATGATAAGCTTCATTTAACAAACCAAATAGCTTTCAGCAGTGTTTGATATAAAGTCAAGTGATTTTCTAGTACCAAATTAGCATTTACAGACATGTGACTAACAGAAATTGAATAATGTGTCCCTGAACAAAGGGAGGGTCAAAATCAATATAAAAAGTCAGTATCAGGTGTGGCCATTAAGTGCATCTCCTCCTCATGGACTGCACCAGATTTGCCAGTTCTTGCTGTGAGATGTTACCTTACTCTTCCACCAAGGTACTTGCAAGTTCCCGGACATTTCTGGGGGGAATGACCCTAGCCCTCACCCTTCGATCCAACAGGTCCCAGACGTGCTCAATGGGATTGAGATCCGGGCTCTTTGCTGGCCATGGCATAACACTCACATTCCTGCCTTGCAGGAAATTATGCACAGAACGAGCAGTATGGCTGGTGGTATTGTCATGAGCCTGCATGATGGGTACCACATGAGAGAGGAGTATGTCTTCCCTGTAACGCACAGTGTTGAGATTGCCTGCAATGACAACAAGCTCAGCTGTTGATGATGCGGTGACACACCGCCCCAGACCATGACGGACCCTGGTGTAACGCTCATTCCTTCAATGATAAACGCGAGTCCGACTATCACACTGGTGAGACAAAACCGTGACTCAGTGATGAGCACATTTTGTCAGTCCTGTCTAGTCCAGCGAAGGTTTGTGCCCATAGGCGATGTTGTTGCTGGTGATGTCTGGTAAGGTCCTGCCTTACAACAGGACTACAAGCCCTCAGTCCAGCCTCTCTCAGCCTATTGCGGACAGTCTGAGCACTGATGGTGGGATTGTATATTCCTGGTGTAACTCGGGCATTTGTTGTTGCCATCCTGTACCTGTCCCGCAGATGTGATATTCGGATGCACCGATCCTGTGCAGGTGTTGTTACACATGGTCTGCCACTGCAAAGATGATCAGCTGTCCTTCCTGGCTCTCTGTAGCGCTGTCTTAGGAGTCTCACAGTATGGACATTGCAGTTTATTGCCCTGGCCACATCTCAGTCCTCAAGCCTCCATGCAGCATGCCAAAGGCACATTCACGCAGATGAGCAGGGACCCTGGGCATCTTTCTTTTGGTGTTTTTGGTGAGTCAGTAGAAAGGTCTCTTTAGTGTCCTAAGTTTTTATAACTGTGACCTTAATTGACTAACGTCTGTAAGCTGTTAGTGTCTTAACGACCGTTTCACAGGTGCATGTTCATTAATTGTTTATGGTTCAATGAACAAGCATGGAAAACATTGTTTAAACACTTTACAATAAAGATCTGTGAAGTTATTTGGATTTTTACAAAATTATCTTTAAAATACAGTGACCTGAAAAAGGGACGTTTCTTTTTTTGCTGAGTTTATATTTTAGTATATATACCTGTGCTCACTGCTTACATATTTTCCTTTTTTCCATTACTCTACTCGTCATCGCACCTGCCCGATCTTTACAAACCACAGGCAGAGGACAGAATGGAAGCAAAAAGGGAGTGTGGGTTGATGAGAGATGGATTCAGAGCGATTCAGTCTGCATGACTGTTGGAAAATACAGCATGTTCAAACAGAGGATGTTCCAATCCCTTCTGTTACAACCCTACACATGGACACACACTGACAGAACAAACTGTCTCCTCTCCTCATGTATGCCCTTCCACTTGCCAGGTGACTGCTGGGTACAACACATGATGCACCAATAATGAGCATACGGCTTTTCGATTACTCATTTAAATGACACTATGGGTACAATCCTTTATAAAGAGTAGGAGTGAGTGAGAGATATAGTCACAAATAAATGTAAGTGTGTGTATGTGTTACAGAAAGAGAAGGGCAAGGATTGATGGAGTGTGTGTGGACAAGTGTATCATTCAGTCGTCTTCCACAGGAAAACAAGTGCACCCTGAAAACTCAATTCCTCCCTGTTGAATTTTCAATCAGCACACGATTTTGCCTCCCATCCGCATCTTTTTAATTCACAATCCTGGCAACTACAAGTGCCAAAATCGCCCAGCTGGTCGATGGAACATTCTTATCATCCAAAATCTCAGTCCAATCTCTAAGTTTTCCCAGCTTTTACTCACTTCAGCAGGACATTTTGTCTTGAATGAGCACAAAACCGCAAACACTACATTTAGTTTGTGCAGGTTTCTTCTAACAAAAATATACCATTGAATGACCATGTTTTGTTTTTACATGTTCAATGGTATGACCATGTTTCTTTTTACATAAACTATGGTACTAACATGATATTATTTGAAGAACCTTGGAGTACCATGTAAATACCATGGTATATTACTATGGTGATAATTCAGTTCTTTGATATCAAAATACAGTACAATGGGTCTCATTCACTATAAGAGATGGCGCTCTCTTTTTAAAGAATGCACAGCAAGATCAGCAAAGGATGGTCACACCAAATACTGATTTAGTTATTTTTTTTTATTTATGGGTATCACACTTTGTATTAAGTTAATTAATAAATAAAAACTATTCATGGCATTATTTTTGAAAACATCCTCACTAAACAACATTTCACACTTGATTGACCTTGGGCTTATGGATAGTGTTAAGACTTTGTTTCTTGATAGGAATGTTGGTCCAAGACCAATAAAAGATGTTGATCCAGGAACATTGCTTGGCAAAACCATTTACCCCAACCATCATGTTTTATTTTAGTTTTTTTTACTGACATGCAGTCACTGACTGGGCATTCATAACATAACCAATGACTCACTGGAACACGTTGGCAACTTTCTTCCAACATGTTGTGGGTCAAACATTCTTGTGGAGTCACACCAGGACAAGCAAGAATCCATGTAGGTGGAATTTTCAATGCAGAGCACACACTGTACACAAAATGGGCACTCATCCATTAAGCTAACTAACAACTACGCAATTGTACTCACACAGACTCATACACGCCATTCAGCTCACACTGTTGTTACCACTTGGACTGGTTCCAGGACCTAACAACACCACTGCCAGTTCTACCCCGAGGGACTGGAGTATAATGTATTTTGTATCCCTTCTGGCAATCCCAAAGACCTGTCCTTGACTGACCCAACTCGGCCGCATATGCATGGAAACATGACGTCAAGGGCCCAGCTCTTTTAAGGAACGAGGGCCGCCAATTAATTTTTTTCCTGGAGTGTTTGATAAATGAGTTTGGGAAAGTGAGTTAGGAAATGGCGGGAGGGAGTGAGTGAGACAGATACAAATATGTGACACGGCCCCCATATGCTGTCTGTCTGTTATAACTGAACTACTTAGTTGACATGTTGACAGACAACATTGCTCATGGAGTCTGTCATGCTACATTACAAACGTGTTACACTGAGTTTATTCTGTTGACATAAGGGGGAGGCTGATGTATGTCAAATGGGTCTGGCTGCACGACATGGCACAGACTGTGGAAAGTTAGACTATGAGAGGGAATATCTGTGATATAATCTTTCGAGAGCAACTCAGTGTGGTTTTCAACTTGATTCGCCCCCCTCTGGTGGAAGATTTAATCACTGCAGTTGAGCCCACCATGAAAAACAATTAGTCGGCTTTTTTTGTCATGCAAACCATGCATGAGGTGTGAATTTAGGAGTTTGGCATTTTCCTTTACAGCGGTGTAAAAAAACAATAATTATGTGGCTAAACAAAGCTTTTTCCTCGATCTCCCAAAAATCAGTGAAAATCAAATTGCTGAAATACTTTCCAACACCACATTAAAATCACACACACACACGCGCACATGCACACGTGAACTGTATACAGAAAAATCTGCAATGCCACCCGATGCTTTAATGCTGATTGCGATTTGTGTGATTTGAATCATCAATCTTGGCGTGAGCTGATGATGCCACAAAAAGGTATTTCACTCGCATTATATGAAATTTTAAAGCTGACTACCGAATGCTAAAGAAAACAGAGGCCTTCAAATAACTGGACAGGCTCGTCTCAAAATAGCAACACAAGTTTCCTATTGGCTGACTTGTGTCATATAAAGTGTAACCACAGCAAAATGAGACAAGTCAAAAATTCCAAGAAAAGTGCCTATATCACCAAAACACTTGAACAGGGCTTTATTTTGCATGAAGAGTTTAAATTCTGATCAAATCAATACATAAAAATTGCCTTAAAAAAGATTACATTAAAAAGGTGACTGATGTTATCCCCCATCAGACATTTTTGCATAATTTTAAATGTGGTTACTTTTCCCTATATTGCTACTGAAAACCTCAGAGTCCCTGGTTCAGGACCCATGATACACTGGGAAACCAGGAATTGTTTTGGGGTTTACAGTTATTAAAATATGAATTCCTCTTGATTTTATTACATCATTTACAACAAAAAATTCAACTCTCTTTTGGAGCCACTCTGTGGACACTTCTCTTGTAAACTGGAGCTCACACTAGCTGAGTAATCAAAAATTATATAACAGTTATTGTACAAGCAAATATTTTACATGAGTGCATCCTTAATCACCTACAGTGAAAAAAAGTAATTTAATAAAATCAATAAATGCCAGAGTGTTTTTGTAAAGGGTAGGCGTAGGTCCAGTTATAGGATTAGGGTATTGTAAATGTTATTAGAGGCCCAATTATGCTTTTTGGGATTTTACCTTTCCATTAGTGTGTAATATAGCTGTTTTTGCATGTAAAAGGTATTTTCTCTCTCTATTTCTCTTGCTTTGGTTCTTTATGCACACACACACACACACACACACACAAGAGTACTAGTGTTCTCTGTAAACCGCTGGCACCTGAACACACACTGGGCAGATGGGCATTCCCTGGCAGACCAGAGCGGAAGATCCAGTGGAGAGTGCAGGGGCTCGCCCATCGAGATGTGGTGCACTATGGGTTGGTTTATGGGATAGCATTTTTTAGGGGTGAAAGAGAGGTAGAGAGAGAGAGGTAGAGAGAGAGAGAGAGAGAGAGAGAGAGAGAGAGAGAGAGAGAGAAGGCAAGATGCACTTTCAATGAATAGGACCCAAAACCCATGACCTACCAGTAATTGTTAGCCTTTTAAACCAATGGTCAGTAAGAGCAAGTTCTTAACCTTTATACATGTGTATATGTATATGATATATATATATATATATATATATATATATATATATATATATATATATATATATATATATATATATATTTCTAAATATATAATTATTAATAAAACTGTTATTTATATATTAACTATTTAATAAATGCTTGAATAAATCTTCCAATTCTGTCAAGTAATGTCTAAAATAGTTTGGAATATTTAGAGTCCATTTTCTAAAAAGCAAGGTTTTATGACAGCCATCATTTAAATGATTATCCTCAGCAAAGGTTTGGGATAGAAACATAAAAATGTGATCACAAGAAAGCCTAGTCATTCCTTTTTACTGCATACAACTCACAATGTGATTCTGGGTCAATGTGATTCAAAATGACGGAGCAGCTCACACAAAACTTGTGTAACAGGGTTACAAAATGATCTTAAGATTAAGCAATCCGTCAGTAGGGGGTAGCTAGTTTAGGACCAAATGTTTGATCATTTGTTCTTACAACAACTTTGGTAACAGGGTTGACAAATACAGTCAACAACACAATTTGTGTAAAAACTTTGAAAATAAAATGAGATTAATCACTTGTCTTCAAACAGCATCAAAATGATGTTGCTTAGTGTCAAATTAAAAGCATGGTACATTTTGAATAATTGGGGAATTCACGCAGTAACAGTTTTAAACCTGGCTACTTTTCATGCTTAATTAATTATTATGTTAAATTATAATTTATCTTACATATTTAATAGTTTTTAACAAAAAACATGGGGTTTGTGCATCTTTGTGCATCTATTGCTTTAAAAAAATTAAAATAAAAATCAGACCAAATTATACCCTATTCGTGGAAAGTGTCAAGAATAGAATAAGGGGAAATGAGTCAGTGGGAGAAGCCCTGTTATGTGAGTGAGTGGGTGTGCATTTTGTACTGGAGTGGGGCCTCATGGCTCTAACTGTCTCCTGACGCACAGCAACAAATTACCTCATTCAACTCACCTCTCTACACTACACATGCAAGAGACACTCATCTATGGTATATATTTCTCACACATTCTCACATCAGAACTAACTAGAGCAGCTGTGGCTCAGGTAGTAAAGTGGGTCGGCTGCCAATTGCAGGGTTGGTGGTTCGATTCCAGGCCCACACAACTCACACGACTTTGGGCAAGACACTGAACCCCAAGTTGCTCCCAATGGCAGGCTAGCACCATGCATAGCAGCTCTGCCGCTATTGGTGTATGAGTGTGTGTGTGAATGGGTGATTGGGACACAGTGTAAAGTGCTTTGGTAACCTCTAAGGTTAAAAATAGTACTATATAAGTGCAGACCTTTTACCAACTAATTTCCTGTCTAGGTCAAATACACACTCCACTCAAAGGTGGAGGCATTCCAGACAAGAGAAGAAAGGTGTTTTTCTTTTATTTTCTGATGAGTCAGTCATTCATATCCTGCAGAAATGTGACCAAAGTAGAGGTCTCTAATCTGTCAACAACTGCTGCTTCTAACCGACCACATGTTTATGGGGTCAGTGGGTTTGTGAGGGGATATAAGAAGGCTTTCTGTGGAAAGAGAAGGGATGTGTGCCATCTAGTGGGCTGAAGACTTTACCGTGCTGTTCTTTTATGAAAGCATCACCCAGACATGAAAATGATTTATATAAACTACAGGCAATGCTGTCTATATAATTTTACACTAGAGTAAAACCCCTGTGAATTACATAAAATACTATCCCTTTAATTTAAGTCTTAAAAAATATTAAAAGCAAATTGTTGGGATATGTCCAAAGCTAACATGCCACAGGGCGAACTTTTTACTGTTTGTCTATGCCTGGTAGTCGTGTTTTGTCTGTACCTAGCAAATGCCTTGACTGAAAGAACTGCAGTAAGTGAGTTTTTCTGTGAAGAGAACAGCTTGTACTGTAATGAGCGTCAATGTACCAGTGAAAAGGCAGGTCAGAGAGAAAGAGAAGAGCTGGATCTCTGCCTGCATAAATAATGTTGCCATTCAGCCTAGACAACATGAACCTGTTGTAGTTTGTTTAACCTGATATTTAAACTGGCATCACTGCAGTGTACAAATGATGGGGGATGGGGTAAATGCATATTTATAAAAGTTACTAAGTGTGCCTGAGGTAAGCATAATTACTACTTCTCACACTTAAGTTAAGAGATCCTAACAAACCTCTAACCCTTAATATAAAACTAAAATGCACATGTAGCTTGTTGAGCAGCGATTTGCTATTACATTCAAAACAATTTGACTTTTGATTTTCAGAACTCCAGCATTATCTAGGGTCCAGAAAATAATAGAGACATGAGGGTGGGCACTTTTGACTTGGGTCAGTAAGCAACCACATGACAACATCCTACCGTTATGTCACAAACTTTTACACTGCAACATCCATCCATCCATTTTCAACCGCTTATCCGAAGTCGGGTCGCGGGGGGCAGCTGCTCCAGCAGGGGGCCCCAAACTTCCCTATCTCGAGCCACATTAACCAGCTCTGACTGGGGGACCCAGAGGTGTTCCCAGGCCAGTGTGGAGATGTAATCTCTCCACCTAATCCTGGGTCTTCCCCGAGGCCTCCTCCCAGCTGGACGTGCCTGAAACACCTCCCTTGGGAGGCGGCCAGGGGGCATCCTTACCAAATGCCCAAACCACCTAAACTGACTCCTTTCAACGCAAAGGAGCAGCGGCTCTACTCCAAGCTCCTCACGGATGACTGAGCTCCTCACCCTATCTCAAAGGGAGAAGCCCGCCACCCTTCTGAGGAAGCCCATTTTGGCCACTTGTACTCGCGACCTAGTTCTTTCGGTCATGACTCAGCCTTCATGATCATAGGTGAGGGTAGGAACAAAAATTGATCGGTAGATCAAGAGCTTTGCCTTCCGGCTCAGCTCTCTTTTCGTGACAATGGTGCAATAGAGCGAGTGCAATACCGCCCCCGCTGCCCCGATTCTCCAGCCAACCTCCCGCTCCATTGTCCCCTCACTCGTGAACAAGACTCAGAGGTACTTGAACTCCTTCAATTGGGGCAATACCTCCTTCCCTACCTGGAGTACACAGCAACATATTTTCCTAAATATACTATAGACCCTTTACACTACTCAATATGGATTACAAGATAAAGGCTCTAATACTGACAGCCAGCTAATAATGTCCTTGACTAGAGACTGACTCCCAGAGTGACAAAGCTGAAGATCTAAAGTATATTAAATAGCATAATTCTTAACTTTTTTTCCATCTCTGTCTCTCACTCTTGATCAACTAGGGTATATGAACTGTGCTTTTAATAATGGATCAAAGATTATTAGATTTCAGGTCTGCATTATTCATTTAGCAAGAGAAAGAGTTTGAATTGGTCTTTGCTAAAAAGTAATTAGTAATAAGTAATGCAATTATTTTTCAGATAGAGTATTTAGTACAGTAATCTAATTAAACTGTAGAAGATGTAATTAGTAATTAACAGTGGCGAGCCATGCATTTAAAGTCTAGGCCTTCAGTGTGATTCATGCCATTAAGAAAACACAGTTTCACAATGAATAACACCCTATGCCTTTGGGCATCATACATTATGTCGCAGCTAGCTAATAATACCTATTGACATTTTAAAAACACGTCCACGCACGGAAGCCAGAACTTGAAACTCCAATCCCTAAACAGTAGACAGCAAACAGTATTATATTCCCAAAAAAACTTCTCTAAAGTTTGTATACTATTACCAAAAAGATTTCCACCATTTTGTTTCTGAATTAACTAGTGGCTTGTACTTAAAAACAATGGACAACTATTGCTTATATAGAGAATTGTAGTCACTATATATGTACTGAATTAAAAAAAGTTTCATTGGTCTAATTAGCAGCCCTGCGCTATAGTATCCATGACTGTATCATCTCATTGCTGTTTCATTGTTTGATTTGCTCCTCTGCTGTGATTGGTTGATGGTGGAGTGTAGCATCTACCTTGCTCTCTCTGCTGGTCTCTCTGCTCCATGGACACCAGGGCGGAGAAGTGGGCCTGGTCATAGGCCAACACCAGCGGGGAACAGTGACAGTGATTGGGAGGCACCTCCAAAGGCAGGTACAGCCCTCCAAATGGAATTGGTGCAAAAGCTGCAAGTGAAACCACAGAAATGGTAGAAATGCAGTAACAGTTTGTCTTTAAAATGTAATTTCCAGTCATTCGTTCCAAAGTGAAAGCCATCAAACTGATTCATTTTTTAATATCTCATTGACATTGGTGGAATTTTATATTAAAACTTTACAGTGTAATGTCATTACAGTCTCACATAGCTGAGTTACTACACATAGATGTTGATTTTCAACTAGAAATTGCAGGGATAGTGCACCCCAAAATTTAATTCTGTCATTATTTACACACCATATTATTGTTCCCAAGCTGTACGACTGTCTTTATTTGTAGAACACAAAGGAAATGATAGGCAGAATGTTAGCCACAGTCACCTTTTACTTTAATTGATGAACTAAAGTTATAAAGGTTTGAAACAAAATTGTTTGAGTTATTAATGGCAGAGTTTTCATTTTCGGGTGAACTATCCCTTTAATGTTGTCTATTTCAACTGTATTACTCAAATAGAATATGCTACAGAGACCTCTGGTGGTGCTAGACACAAACAGCACGTTTGCCATCTAGGAAAATGACTGTAATTTGAACTGTCTAAACATGTAATATGGTTGTATTAATGTGTATAGAGTTGTGAGTCCTACCTTCACCCCCAGAGTCTCTGAGCATGGTGTCAGCTATCACCACAATAGGCCTTCTCAGAACGTGAGCCAGTACAAACACATGAAACTCCTCCAAGCTCTCGTAAACAGGGTCTTCTGAATTATCCACTCTATAAGAAACACATAAATACAGAAACATGTTTGTTTTTCTATCATGATGGGGACTTCCCATTGAGTTATTTTGCTTTTGTTAGTAAAAAAAATGAAATGAATAAATTATAAAAAAATCTTACTAACATTGTCTTGTTTTCGAGAAAATATATCTAAACATCCTTAAATCAAGACATGTTTACTTGAGAAGCAAAATAACATGGATATAAAGACTTCTCTCCTTAAGTTAATTTAGCGAGGCTATGTCTAAAACAGGAAAAAAATATTTGCCAGTGGGGTAAGAAAAATAGACATGTTTTCCCTTTCAATTACGTATCTTTCTTTCTTTCTTTTACCACATTGGCTAATACTTCTTTCTTGCTTGCTTTTATTTTATATATTTTTCTGTTTTACTGGGTAAAAGTGTGGAATATTTTTACTGCAAAACAAGACAAAAATACTGTGTAAGTAAAATGTAGTTACACGCACATGCGCAGGCACATGCGCAGGCACATGCGCAGGCACACACACACACACACACACACACACACACACACACACACACACACACACACACACACACACACACATGTATATGAAACAACATTTTCTTACAAAGTAATTTTTGTCTTCTTTTGCATATATATTTTTCAGATTAGTAAGGGCGTATAGAGAGAGAGAGAGAGAGAGAGAGATGAATTATATATTAATATGCCCTTACTAATCTGTGAAGGCAGATGCCTCGCTCCCAATACACAGTTACATTCAAAGCTGTTTGAGGCTATTAAAGGAACAGTGTAATTCTCACAAAATCATTGTTTTTGGTGTTGCAATTATTGAAATTGAACAAATTCAAGTGATACGAAATGCAATCTTTTCCAATATTAAAATGGATACTGATCCTGGATGCTGATTGATCAAAGCAGCGTTCCAACCACAGTAAAATAAACAATATAGTAACTGCTATAAATCCTGCTAAAGAAGCTGGGATATGAAAACGTATTTTAATATCCAAAAAATAACACACTTCATTTTTAAAAGTGACTGTTATTTCAATCTATTGATTAAACCCAAAAGAGTAGTGCTGGGTTTGCAAAAGGTATGAGAATCTCACAAGTAAAAAGGAAGCGACTCATATTTAGATCTCACTATTGCAATAACACACGGAACCCTGCCTATAGATTTGGGTGGGGTGGAAAAAAACGGAAACTATTTCTGTGCAATATTTTCCAAGCCAGAAGACTTAGAGGCCAGTAAGCTAGCAGTTGATACTTTCATCTCCAGTCTGTATGACTCTCCAAGAGAGAAGGCAAATTAAAAGTAAGAGGTGAGTTTCCTCTTGAAGCAAGATATGTTCGAAACTGTCAACCACAGTGATTCAGTTGACACTCCTGAGGGGGGAAACTAAACCCAACTACTTTCAGCCAGCACATAGATTCCACCAAGCTGTAAACTGTGACCTTAGATGTACTGTTCTTATTCATACACAGTTAATATTTTGAGACTGCAGGTAAAATATAATGTAATGCTCCAGATTTGGTCACCAGGTGGCAATGTCCTCAAAACGAACAAATAGTGGCTTTTCATTCAACACAACAATAATAAGCTCTATTGCACCACTGTGAAGGGGCATTTGGTTCTTTTCTGAGTCCACTATATGCTAAAAAAATTGTTCTTTGGATGTTAATGGGTTTTGTACTTTGTGTAATGGAAGTGCACCCCTCAAAAGGTCATGCGTTAAGTGTGGCTACTGGATGGAGTTAATTTCTAGTGGCCTTTCATGGTGGTCTGAGTGCAGTATGTGAGTGAGCTTGAGCAACTGAACTGTTGATGGGCTTTCAATCATAGCTCGCCATCAGTCGGGAGTGCATTGTGTAATTTTTGAACTTGATGGGCTTTCATAGCTTGCCATCAGTTGGAGTGTATTGTGTACATTTTTTCTACAGAAGAAATTATTTCTACGTCTCAGTTTTTTTTCTCCTATGGGTTAAGGGTGGATCGTGATGATAGCAGATGTGTACCATTTGATGAAAATGTATTGTTTTAAATGGTTATACAATTAGTAATTCATTTGTAGTTAAATGGAACATCTAGAGTACAAACAGTAGGTGGCAATGGAAAGACAACCGAATGTGACATAATATGATGCTGTTGTGTTGTCTATGAGTGAGATAGTGTGTGTGTGAGCGTTACCCTCCACTGGAGTTGCCGTTCTTGCTAAAGTGTGTGCGTGGCTCACTAGAGGCCAGCTTCAGCAATTCGTTCCACTCTCTTTCCCATTCCTCCTCGGTGTATACCAGCCCCGACTGCAGAAAGAGAACAAGAGAGAAAGTAAATCAATATGCACATGTTCTGAAGGAAACACAGCCACGCATTCTCTATCCACCACCCTCTCACACTTCCATGTGCACATAAACATTTCCACTCCATCCACTGCACTGCTGCTCACTAGGGCTGGGCGAGATCCCTAAAACAATTATATCTCAATATATTTTTTTATTGTTTTGATGATATATGATTTGCATCTTAAATTGCCCTGAAATGGCTTAAACATTTTTTTTTTTCCGGTTATTATATCCATTATTTTAACCAAAAACTCATTGAAGCCAAGTAGATTCAGAGTGTGTAGTAGGAGAAAATAATAAATACATCAAATCTAGTTAGAAATAATCAAGTAAAAACAAGGAAGTGTGATGCATAATCACTTTCATTTAAATGCACAAATATAACAAAATGCAGTAATTAACAGCAATATTTACCTACATAGTATTTACAACAACATTTTAATACAAAAAAATGCTACACAGAGACTTCTATGAACATGTTCGTGTGATGTTAGTTGTAAGTTGAAAATAAAAAATGGATGAAGCAGTGTTTTGATTCACAAACTGATTCAGGGATATGGAAACTTACCAACCAGTTTCAGAAATTAACTATTTTTATAAAGGGGAAATAATTGCACTGGGATTTGATTTTCAGGGGCATTTTATGAAGGATTTTGGTAGCATATTATTGTACAGTACTGTTCTAGTTGTCCCGTAGCCACTCCTTTGTTATTTTGGCTGTGTGCTTAGGGTCGTTGTCCTGTTGGAAGATGAACCTTCGCCCCATTCTGAGGTCCAGAGCGCTCTGGAGAAGGTTTTCATTAAGTATGTCTCTATTTTGCTGCATTAATCTTTTCCTCGATCCTGAATAGTCCCCCAGTTCCTGCCGCTGAAAAACATCTCCGCTGCTGCCACCATCAAGCTTCACTGTAGGGATGGTATTGGCCAGGTGATGAGTGGTGCCTGGTTTCCTCCAGACATGACGCTTGCCATTCAGGCCAAAGAGATCAATCTTCGTTTCATCAGACCAGAGAATTTTGTTTCTCATGGTCTGAGAGTCCTTCAGGTGCCTTTTGGCAAATTCCAGCTGTGATGTGCCTTTTACTGAGGAGTGGCTTCTGTCTGGCCACTCTACCATACAGGCCTGATTGGTAGAGTGCTGCAGAGATGGTTGTTCTTCTGGAAGGTTCTCCTCTCTCCACAGAGAAATGCTGGAGCTCTGTCAGAGTGACCATCAGATTCTTGGTCACCTCCCTGTCTAAGGCCCTTCTCCCCGATCGCTCAGTTTGGCTGGGCGGCCAGTTCTAGGAAGAGTCCTGGTGGTTACAAACTTCTTCCATTTACGGATGATGGAGGCCACTGTGCTCATTGGGACCTTCAATGTTGCAAAATGTTTTCTGTATCCTTCCCCAGATCTGTGCCTTGATACAATCCTGTCTCGGAGGTCTACAGACAATTCCTCGGACTTCATGGCTTGGTTTGTGCTCTGACATGCACTGTTAACTGTGGGACCTTATATAGACAGGTGTGTGCCTTTCCAAATCATGTCCAATCAACTGAATTTACCACAGGTGGACTCCAATCAAGTTGTAGAAACATCTCAAGGATGATCAGTGGAAACAGGATGCACCTAAGCTCAATTATGAGTGTCATGGCAAAGGTTGTGAATATTTATGTACATGTGATTTTTTTCATTTTTTATTTTTAATACATTTGCAAAGAACTTCTTTCACATTGTCACTATGGGGTATTGTTTGTAGAATTTTGAGGAAAATAATTTATTTAATCCACTTTGGAATAAGGCACCATAACAAAATGTGGAAAAAGTGAAGTGCTGTGAATACTTTCCGGATGCACTGTATATTTACAACAACTACAGTAATTAACAACTAACCCTAACCCTAAAACTAACCCTAACCTTAACCCATATTTAGTACATGTAGTTACCTAATATTACTTTCAGTACTTTCTTGGGTAAGTGCATTGTAAGTATACTGAAAATACACGCACTGTAAAATAAAGTGGAAACAGGATTTTTATTTTTAAAATAAAAAATATTCTGTGTCAAATATAGCATTGCAGGGTCAGAAATTAGTATGGAGCTTAGGGAAAAATTTCACCAAATGATTCCTTTAAATAAATTAATTTACATAAATTCTCAATCTAAATAAATAGATAAAGAATATATTAACTAACAGCTGTAAAATTAAGAAAAAATCATATTTTATGTGATGTGTATAACTATAGAAATAGTGCATAAAATAGAATATTAAGAACTTTATCAGATGTTATAAATACATAAATAAATAAACTGAAAAATTTGTTACCGAGGCATTTTTTTCACCCACAATTTTTAATTTTAGAGGAATTTTTGTCACTTTTGGTGAAATTGATCCAAAATGTATACACATTAATCGGACCACAACTGGTCTCTAAGGTGATGCTCCACATGTATTACCAGCACTTCCTCAGCTAACTTGACTTCCTTAAAATATTCGATAACATGTTGTGTCATATTTGGGCATACAGATTAAGGCTGTATCACGAAAACCTCCACCCTCAAAGACTCCCATGCGAACACAAATATTTGCACTCCATCCACTGCACAACACACCCACTCATTTCCTACAAATTTAATCACTGATACCGTTCAGCAGAAGCTGATTCAAGAGCTTGGGCCTTCAGGACAATGAAAGCAGTGCAGCTAAAGAATTCAAGGATTTGCAATCGATCAGACTGCTGATTTCCTATCCTCCAGTACCCCCAATAATCAAAACAAGCAAGTACACATTATTTATACCATGATCAATGGAAAAATGTAAATGATTAATGCTGTAACCCCCCTCAATGTTCAAGCCAAATCTATGTCCTTGGTTACAGCAATACGATCTTACACTATGCGCTGTGGCGGAAACATAGTAGCTAATCTGCAGAGGTGTTTATGGGGAGAGCCATTATGAAAAACAGAAGAACTGTGGAAGAATGTTTATACTTACAATTATGCTCCAGGCAGATGGCTTCTAACCAAGATTATTTAGCAAGACGTGCATTAATTGTGTTTATAATAATTATCTAAGCTGGCATCTAAGGAAACAAGTTAAATACAAAAATGAAATATTACAATTAAAGTAAATAGACTCCCATCTACAGTCCAAAGGAGCCTTGCGAGTATTATTGAACATAAGCATCAGCCTATAGGCCCTGTACAGGGACTTGCACAGACATTTTGAGGGACAGGGGCTCAAATCTAATAATTTTTGAGTGGCAGTCACTTCAAAATTGTCCATTGGACTGGATGATTTAGCATGTTAATGAGACTTTTATCAATGGTGTAGGTAGGCCTGCAATGTATCAACATATTAGGCTTACTAATTAGACATACAATTTGATTAAATGAATTTGTATTCATAATTATTTTCCAAAATATGCTAAAAGACGAAAATATCAATGGTGGGCTAATTTGCATTATACAAGACATTTGAAATAAATAAATAAACCACCTGGCTTTAGGTTACATTCATTGGTTTAAAAACTTGGATTGTGAAAAAGAAATAAATGTGTAAAGCATTGTGTTGAACAAAAAAAATGCACAACTTTCTTAATTTAAGGTGCGCATGTGTCATGTGCCCGGCGTCTATTGTGAGAGTGCACAAGATGCTGAGATGTCCTCTGTAACACATTGGGTATTATATTAGTCATTAAAGCCAAACTGATTATTAAAATCCATAATCACTGCATCAATGTTTTAGCACAATATTATTGAATTTTTACACCCATATGTGGTATTATTAAGCTTAAAAAAATACAATTTAATTTGGGTGTGCAAGCTTTCACACACTACACCACTGCTCCATCAGACGGGCACCTCAGCAAAAAAGTAGGGGCTCGAGCCCCTAGAGCCACCCCCTCTGTACGTACCTGGGCCTATAAGCCTAAAAGGCGTATACAGTCCACAGCATTTAATTTTGTAATCAAATTTGTCAAGGGCTTTTCTTCTTTTTGTGTCAATGTACACCAGCATCAGACGAACGCTTTTGGAGCATCTTACTTTGGCTACGTTGAGTCATAAACACTGGTCGATGTGTTAAGTTAAACATATTTTGAAACTCAGAAAAACACTTCTCGAGATCCCTGCATTCAAAATAGCGCTTCGTCCAGCTGTGTTTTAACACAAGTACACATTTTTGTCTTGTGCTGTCACTAGTATCAAGTCTAAGTATGGTTTGTTGTCTTTACAGCTGAGCTTCGCCTATACAGCTATATTTTCGCTTACTGCCCCCTGCTGAAAAGAGGTGGTATACTTCAAGCTTGAATTGCTCCGATGGTACTAATTTTCTTATTACATTCTTATTACATGATAAATTGTGTTTTTTTAAATAATCAATCGCATTGAGTTAACGTGTTAAATCAACAGCCCTAATACAAAATGATCAGTAGTTTGTGAATGTTGGAAGATTGACTCGATTGCATCGTCCAGAATGTTTCATGGAAGTGGGAGGTGGCTGCATAGCTCTTTTGCTGAGATTTGTATGTCGCGATTCTCAGATTGGTAGATCTTTTCTCTTTTGGATCATGGGTAGAGTACTTTTTTTTAGAATTCAACCATTATTATAAATTTTAAGAAATGAAGTTGAGCCTGGGTAGCTCAGCGAGTATTAATGCTGACTACCTTCCCTAGAGTCACAAGTTCAAATCCAGGGTGTGCTGAGTGACTCAAACCAGGACTCCAAAGCAACGAAATTGGCTCGGTTGCTAGGGAGGATAGACTCACATGGTGTAACCTCCTTGTGTTTGTGATTAGTGGTTCTCACTCTCAATGGGTTGCAAATTGCGAGGATCACGGAGAGTAGCATGAGCCTCCACATGCTGTTAGTCTCCGCGGTGCCATGCACAGCGAGCCACATAATAAGATGCGCAGACTGAGTATCTCAGAAGCGGAGGCAACTTAGACTTGTCCTACGCCACCCGGATTGAGGTGAGTAACCGTACCACCACGAGGACCTAGTAAGTAGTGGAATTGGGCATGCTAAATTGTGGAGAAAAGGGGATAAATTAAAAAAATAAATAATATAAAAAGTTGAAATAACATGGAATAATGTCTTAACAAAAGCATATTCCCATGACAGGTGTGTTTTTAAATGTTTATGAGTTATTGTTAAAAATCAATTCACCCATGGAGAAAATTATTGGAATTTTTTAATTCCAGAACCCAACTGTTGTGCTCTATAGGAATGGAAACATGGAATACTTCTACAATGGCAAAATACGTTCGGTATAAATAGTGTGCGTCCATATGTAAAAAAAAAAAACAACAGATCTTAATGCAATGTAGTCCATCATTGAAACAAAATGCAAACAGATTTCCGTTATGTGTCCTAAAAGCATTGTTTCTAAGTTGTGGACCTTTGAAAAATGTAAGTTTTCATTTGTTGGGGAGTTACTGACCTCTTTGTTCTGTTGAGTCTGTTGCCACCTCCACCTCCTCTTCAGAGCTTCTCTCTCTGCCCCACTCTTCATCATGGCATACAGACTCTTCCTCAACACCAAATCCCTGTCATGGAAGCCCCACATTCCTGGAACACACATTATATATGGAAACAAATCTTAGATTGAGAGGTTATCTTTGTCTAAGAATACATATTCTAAAGTATTAGATTATCAAACCTAATGTAAACCTAAAGGAGAAACTCCTAAAATCTTACCTAAAGAAGCTGCATGCAGGAGGCAGTTGCCATCTCCTGTTGTAGCTAGTGGTAGTAGCTTCTTACAGCTCATGCACATGGTGGACCACCAATTCAATCGACCTACAGACCGTAATTACACTGATATAATTCAAACATGGACTATAAAAATCCCAAATATGACAAAACAGAGAGGAACAAAACACAATAGAATATAAAGCTTAGTTAGCATGGCAAGCTCAAAACACCCCCATAGCTTTTATTAATGACATTTAATAGAAGAATAAGGAGTCCTCTGCTGTTCTGCCCTGAAGCTGTTTGCACTGGGCACTGACCATTCGCCCACTCCTTTCTCTGGAGCTGATACCGCAGTGAATATTGTTCCCTCCACCCTCAGAATTGCTTTCCCTTGGAGTAAAATCTTCCTCCCACTTTTTTTGACCACTGTCTAAAATCTAAGCCCTGCTTGCAAAGCCTGAGGCCATGGGACTGCCACATTTAGCATTTAGATTTATCTATTTAACATTTAGCTATTGCCTCTGAGAGGATCTACTAAATTTGCCCATTGAAGAAAGGTGCCTGGATTTGTTCCTGGCAGGCAGAAGATGCCCTAACCCCACCCCCATCCCTAATCCTAACCATATGGAGCCTGCCAGGAACAACCTCAGGCACCTTTCTCCCATCGTGGCTAAATTCTCTTTGTCAACTCAGTTGACTTGGTTGCCATCTTGTTGCTAAAGCCACCAGCTATTTCTATGTATGAAGTAGGCATACAAGTACAGCTCCATTTAGTTAAACAGTGAAGGACTGAAATCTCCAAAACTGTTCATCAAATTTAAGTTTCAGTAACATATTTTAAATCATCAAATAAAAACAAATACATAATTGATCATGCTAAAAAGCAATATTTTATCTTTTACTAATTAATTTTAGCAGATTACGGTAAGGGAATTGTGTTAAACTCGTTCTTTGGTATAAAGATTCCTAAAATACATGCATAAATTCCTTGAGTACTTGTAGTTATCCAGAGATTTGCTAAAGCTATGACAAATCCAGGGAATGCTGTCTTAAGCACAGATCTGGTACAATGTTGGGTTTCATGCTCTTATTGATGTGCTGAGCCACAGGGCCCTCTGGGAAATATGACTTGATGGGCTATTAATCTCTCTGAGACAAAGGCAGATGTTAGATAGTGTCTTTATCTTTGTCTTAAATCATAAACCTTGGTGTTATCATTAACTATGTTGCTTAGACGTGAAGGTATGCGCTCGTCTGAGACATCAGCTTGGCTTTGCTGTTGGTCCAAGATCAGGGATTAGTTTTATTCTGTTGCAGCTGTGTTGGGTAGCCTCTAACATTCTAGTTAGTCTTCAATCTAAGATGACTTTTGTATGTTATACATTTTTGCTTATCATCACTGAATAACAGACTTATGTTTCGATTCACTCTTGCACTGAACCAACGATGGGACGCACCAGCGTGCTCCAGGGCCACCATGGTGGATTGCTCGATGAGGTCACGCTCGATGAAGTTGCGGAAGTCCTCGCTGTACACACTCAGGTCGGGCAGCTGGAATGTGTAGATGGGCATCTCCAGGGGGAATGGCTCCCGGGCACAATCCCCTGACACCTGCAGCCGGGCCAGAGACATGATGGCAGAGCTGGCATGGGAGATGCCCCGAGACAGACGCTTTTCTGGATTCAGACAGAGAGAGAGAAAGAGATATATTCCTGGAGCGCCTTAAGGTAAATTAAATATATTATGAAATATAAAGGTGGAAATGGGGAGAGTGAAGAAGTTGTTCACAGTATACACTCACCTAAAGGATTATTAGGAACACCTGTTCAATTTCTCATTAATCAGAATCAGAATCAGCTTTATTTCCAAGTATGCTTACACATACAAGGAATTTGTCTAGGTGACAGGAGCTCCCAGTCAACAACAATACAAACAATCCCAAAAACAGCAGCAAGACATAGGTAATTAAAAACAAAAAAGAACACAAAATAAATAATTATACATATACGTACAGACACTCATCTTCATACATACCCACATACACACGTAGTGCAAATCTAATACAATCCGTTATATAAAGAACAAAAACCTGTATATTATGTACAGAGCAATGTAAGTAATGGCAGAAGTGGATAAGTTGGATAATATAAATTTAAATTAAAATTAAACTGTGTATTGCACATAATTATTGCTCAATGGGGCAATTTAATTGTTCATTAGATGGATGGCCTGAGGGAAAAAACTGTTCCTGTGTCTGACGGTTCTGGTGCTCAGTGCTCTGAAGCGCCGGCCAGAAGGCAACAGTTCAAAAAGGTAGTGGGCAGGGTGAGTGGGTCCAGAGTGATTTTACCAGCCTTTTTCCTCACTCTGGAAGTGTACAGTTCTTGAAGGGGGGGCAGGGGGCAACCAATAATCCTCTCAGCAGACCGAACTGTCCTTTGTAGTCTTCTGATGTCTGATTTCGTAGCTGCACCAAACCAGACAGTTATTGAAGTGCAGAGGACAGACTCAATGACTGCTGAGTAGAACTGTTTCAGCAGCACCTGTGGCAGGTTGAACTTCCTCAGCTGGCGAAGGAAGTACAACCTCTGCTGGGCCTTTTTCACAATAGAGTCGATGTGTATCTCCCACATCAGGTCCTGTGAGATGGTAGTTCCCAGGAACCTGAATGACTCCACTGCTGCCACAGTGCTGTTTAGAATGGTGAGGGGGGACAATGTTGGGGTGTTCCTCCTAAAGTCCACAATCATCTCCACTGTTTTGAGCGTGTTCAGCTCCAGGTTGTTTTGACTGCACCAGACAGCCAGCCGTTCAACCTCCTTCTATATGCAGACTCATCATCATCTCGGATGAGGCCGATGACAGTGGTGTCGTCTGCAAACTTCAGGAGCTTGACAGAGCAATTATCTAATCAACCAATCACATGGCAGTTGCTTCAATGCATTTAGGGGTGTGGTCCTGGTCAAGACAATCTCCTGAACTCCAAACTGAATGTCAGAATGGGAAAGAAAGGTGATTTAAGCAATTTTGAGCGTGGCATGGTATGTTGGTGCCAGACGGGCCGGTCTGAGTATTTCACAATCTGCTCAGTTACTGGTATTTTCATGCACAACCATTTCTAGGGTTTACAAAGAATGGTGTGAAAAGGGAAAAACATCCAGTATGTGGCAGTCCTGTGGGCGAAAATGCCTTGTTGATGCTAGAGGTCAGAGGAGAATGGGCCGACTGATTCAAGCTGATAGAAGAGCAACTTTGCCTGAAATAACCACTCGTTACAACCGAGGTATGCAGCAAAGCATTTGTGAAGCCACAACACGCACAACCTTGAGGCGGATGGGCTACAACAGCAGAAGACCCCACCGGTACCACTCATCTCCACTACAAATAGGAAAAAGAGGCTACAATTTGCAAGAGCTCACCAAAATTGGACAGTTGAAGACTGGAAAAATGTTGCCTGGTCTGATGAGTCTCGATTTCTGTTGAGACATTCAGATGGTAGAGTCAGAATTTGGCGTAAACAGAATGAGAACATGGATCCATCATGCCTTGTTACCACTGTGCAGGCTGGTGGTGGTGGTGTAATGGTGTGGGGGATGTTTTCTTGGCACACTTTAGGCCCCTTAGTGCCAATTGGGCATCGTTTAAATGCCACGGCCTACCTGAGCATTGTTTCTGACCATGTCCATCCCTTTATGGCCACCATGTACCCATCCTCTGATGGCTATTTCCAGCAGGATAATGCACCATGTCACAAAGCTCGAATAATTTCAAATTGGTTTCTTGAACATGACAATGAGTTCACTGTACTAAAATAGCCCCCACAGTCACCAGATCTCAACCCAATAGAGCATCTTTGGGATGTGGTGGAACGGGAGCTTCGTGCCCTGGATGTGCATCCCACAAATCTCCATCAACTGCAAGATGCTATCCAATCAATATGGGCCAACATTTCTAAAGAATGCTTTCAGCACCTTGTTGAATCAATGCCACGTAGAATTAATGCAGTTCTGAAGGCGAAAGGGGGTCAAACACAGTATTAGTATGGTGTTCCTAATAATCCTTTAGGTGATTATATATTCTTGGGATATGATTGGCAGGCCTAGATGAACAAGCTCCTCTCAAACTTATGTTACATAAGTTAAATGCATTGAGAATGCTTTTTCATGCTGTGTTTAATGCTATTATGATCTGAAAATACATACACATTTTTAATAAAAAACACAAATTTACAAAAGCTTGCCCCACCTTGAGTGTTGTCCTCTTGTTTCTGGAGGCATTGCTCAGGCTTGCTGATGTGCTGTGGTGTGCTGCTACGCTCCGGCTGCTTGAAGTAACGGCCCTCATTGAAGACATGGGGCAGTTTGGCAGTGTGGACCTGCCGAAGCTGCTCATAGTCACTCAGAGCAGCGCTCAAGTCCCAGTTTTTACCTGCATCCACCACAAGCACACATACAACACAGTTAAGGATCATAATACAATAATCTTTGTCAGAGAGCACAAATTCTGATTAATGTTAGATATTGTATGAGCCACATACATCCATGGCTTATTTTGACAATGAATTCAATCGCACATAGATTTGCATGCAAAGAGATGTAGAATAATAATAATACACATAAGGCAGAAACATACTCTACGCGAGTAACTGAACGCAGACTCTTATGAATCCAAGCTTCATTTCATTAATTGTTGCATCCCGAAATGTGTCAGACCTCAATTCATAACACAACGCAAGTATGCATTGCACTTTCTATGTTGTCAAAAGTGGCACTTTAGCAGACATTCGTGTACTGTCCGCTTCTACTGTGAGTTTGATCTTTTTTTAAAAAAACTACTGTATTGGCAGAGCAACAGTTTGAAGACAATATTGCTGAGCCAGATAGTTAAATTTAATGTAAGCGTAGTTCTAGCAGGAAGATCTCAGGATTTATTCTATCAGGCATCTCATCCAATCACATTAAAGCCTGTTTTATAAGCCTGCTCAGCTGCCTCTCATTGTTTGCATCCTTCAGTTGTTTTCAACCGCCTCCACCCCATCACCACAAGTTTAAGTCCCGTCCTGGGCATGGGCAAGCTCCGCTCCCCTGAGGTCATTGCCTCCGGCAGGACCTGAAGGTTCAAGCAAGCATCTGAGCACTGAACTTTAGGATGGGATTTGGGGTTATAAATATATTTATAGCACGTTACGTGAATAATAACACATCCACTTTTGAATGTAACTATCATCCACTTGAATACTGAAAGCAGTCTTATACAGCCAATTAAATTGAGGAGTCGCCTTGCCCTAGCAAAAATCCAGAGCAGTGATTCAGTGCCCACTAAATGGGAGGTGATTGTTAATGAACGTGGCCTGGACTTGCTCTTTCATTTCGCCAAGCTACTGTTTGACTACACCTGCCAAGTCCCATAAGGCTTTTCAATCTAATTCCAATTACAGCGCCTGCCAACACGAGTGCCACAAAACAGTTACAGTTCACATCAAACCCCAAACAATAGAGTTCCGCTTCATATCAAGCCTGATAATAAAGACAGACAAAACACTAATGCTTTCTTTTTCTTGGCCTTAGTAAATACAGTTTGGTAAAAGTACAATAAAGCTTGATTTACATTTTGTTGTTTGTGATGTTCAGTTTATTTAGTCTACATTGAGAGAGAGAGAGAGAGAGAGAGAGAGAGAGAGAGAGAGAGAGAGAGAGAGAGAGAGAGAGAGTTCATATGGGAGGAAAAACAGTGGAAGATCACATAGGAAGGACAGAGAATCCAAACCCTCTAATGTGAAATGACAGTCATCTCAAGAATCCTACACACACACACACATACACACACACACACACACACACACACACACACACAGCTGTGTCTATGTCCTCCAGCTACTGTCTTATCTCTGTACCTAAAGTCCCTTTAAGGGAGCTGAGAAACAGGCCAGTCTAACTGTCTACAGAATGACGCACAAAGTGAGTGTGTGTGTGTGTGTGTGTGTGTGTGCGTGAAACCAGTGTCAAATGTTTTTTGTTTTCTTACATTTTTGTAGGCAATATTTGTGCACTATTTGGCCTCTGGAATTAATTTGTATCTTTATGATAGCATCATCTTTTTAAAATTTGATATAAATTTAAAAATAAACTTCATTTATTTATGTTAAATACTTCAATTGAATCAATTAATTTAAAAGAATGTTACGGGTTGAATACATGTTCAGCTAAATCAATAGCATTTGTGACAATGTTTATTACCACAAAATAAATAAATAAATAATTATGAAAAGTAAAAATCTTCCAATGGAAGTGGATGGGGCCAGTCCATCATCATTAAAATACCCACCGTTTCAAAAGTATAGCCACGAGTCGTAAACATTATGCATGTTAAGATCATTTTCGGTCGGTCGGTCGGTCGGTCACTCTCTCTCTCTCTCTCTCTCTCTCTCTCTCTCTCTCTCTCTCTCTCTCTCTCTCTCTCTCTATATATATTATGTTAAAAAACATAAGTGGATGTTGTTCAATGTGTATAGTGATTTTAGTGATTTTAATATATATATATATATATATATTAAAATCACTATACACATTGAACAACATCCACTTCTGAGACAGTGAATACAGATATCTGACTGCTACTGGTCACAACGGTGTCTGTAGATTAACTAAATCCAAACTAAAATATATAGACCCATAACTACACAGGCTTTTCACAGAATAGAATAAATAAATGTAAGAAAACAGATAAAAAAAATAAAAAAAATTCACCACAGGGCCACTTTTGACCCCACTTAAAATATCTGGGATATTTATTCAGGAGCCCAGGTTAATTCCTTACCGTGGTGTGTACATGTATGTGTGCACATGCATTTACTGTATGTATACTTGAGAGTGTGCATGCTTTATTATGTGTGAAAGCTTGTAAATGCCGGTCATTCTCAACAGCTGCAATCCAGACAGAGCTAAAACCTTCCTGCCTCCATATAGCATCGAACCTATCAATGCAAATCTCATCGCAGTTTATGGATTTGTGCATCCTTTGGCTATAGCCAGAAATGTAAAAGATATTTTAAGGTTTAATCGAATCACCACTCAGCACCTCTGATACATGCACTTTTGAAATTCACCAAGCATTATGGGTCTGAATCAATGTGCAGAATATGGGAGATGGGAGCTTTCTGACCATCCCCTCCTCTGTCTGTCCTTTAGATCTTCAGTTGGATTTTGCTAAATTATTCTGGATACAGTTTGACCATATAAAGAGAAAAACATTCCAATAATTTACAAGGGAGAGATTCTTCTTATCTTAAGGCAGGGCTTTTAAATTCCAGAGCTGGAAGAGTTTTTGGTTCCAAATTTTATCAAACCAACCTGATTTAATTAAAGAAGTTCCCACTGGGAACTTTGATAGCAAAAAGAAAATCTGTTAGCTGGTGTTGGGGGAAAAAAATAAAATAAATCCTGTCTATACATACTGTACAGTACATAATTCATTTTCAGAGTTTATAACAGCAAGCAGCTGTCAGCTAGTGACGGGAATATTTAATAACAATATTGAACTGATTCCAGATCATCAGCACATTTAATCTGAGATACCCATTACAAGTTTTGATTTAGCAAATTATTTAAATTATGGTCTTTATTTAGTGTTAGAGTCATTGTATTAGGTAGGTTATTTGTTTTGATTCATATGCTTTGGAACTTGTCTAATGTGATTGGCTTGATTTTTATGTATTTTGGATACATATAAAGCTTTGTAATTTAGTGTAATTGCTCATCTTAACATCAACCTACTCTGGAAAGGTAGATGAACATTTACAACATGACAGTAATTAATGTGTATTTACCCCTGACAATTAAATAAATAATTACAGATTCACCAATTCAACACTTTCAACTTTCATAATATCAATATATAAAATACAGAAAGTATATTCAGTGCTATAATCAGGCCTAGATGGAATCTGCAGGCTCCCCCCCCCCAATATTTTCACTGCAGGTTTTGAAGGAAAATATGTGTATTTCTGTTTAATAGATGTAAACAGTAAAAATTTGTTGAACATAAATTAGATGCTGAATGCATTGTCATATTAGCCAAAAAATCTTTCATAAAAGAACCTTTTTATAAAAGGGGTAGGGATGTGTAGTACTTTGTTAATGAAGGTTGTTGCGATTCTGCGATCTTTCTGAGTGTATTTAAGTACTTGCGTGAATGTTTTTTTCTTTTCCCTCTCATAAACGTGCAATGGACGTTATGAAAAATGACTTACATTTCAGGTTGTTGCCTTCGGTGGACTTGGAATATGATGCGCGACCTGCATGGACTTCTTTTATGATCAGCTGCCATTGTATTGAGTAGACAAAAATGATGGTACATTGTTATCTTTATGGTGAACTATCACTTTAATACAGTATACAACCAGATAACTTCCTTGCTAGTGTCCCTGTTGTCCAAATAAGTCAAAATGACCAAAGAAAGAAAGGGACAGGACAACTGAAGCACTTTAATTCCGGTCTCTGCTGTGTCTTGGCTAATGAATGAAGACATGCACAGTCCCTCTGCAAGATGTTCTTTCAGTAATTAACCTTTGCTTCTCGCATTAATCAGCTACTATGCTTTATTTACATTGGGATATAGATAGAGATTGTTAATATAGTGAAATTGAATAAATGGTTGAGCATTCATGTTCTGTAACATGATGGGATGACGCATTGAATACAGTGAGCAAAAGTGTCAGAATGTGTGGCACATTCCAACAAGTGCTGTATTTGTGATGTAATGTCTGAGTGTTACTGGAGTGCCTTTATGTAAAAGACAATGGATATGTTCAGAATAAAATACTTACTGTTCACTTACTAATACTGTACGGTATATACTGTATACTGCCCCCTACTTTTTTAATAGTATGTGAAACACAACGCATTATGCAGTGATACACCTTTCAAACAGTAGTATGCTACATTGTTGTGACATTACCTCACCATGTTGCATGCCTAGTTCAGCATAATGCATCCTCTTGGAAATAAATATGATTCATTTTGTCATTTTGAGTCCAATTTTGTGTTAAAATGTCTTAACTCTTGATAGTCTGATCAGATAACAAGTCAAGAAAAAGATTGTGGTTGATATTTAGTTCATTTGTCACAGTAGAAATGGTCGAGTGCATTGTAGCATACAGTAAGCATAGAAGTGTGCTCTATTATATAATGCACATTTTAGCAAATGTAATAATGAGTCTTCAAGGTATTGTTATACCTTATCAGTCCTTAAGAGGGTGACAATTCACCCCTCTTAAAACCACAACTTAATCCTTGTTAAGGACACAACTGAAGACTTAGGGCAAATAATGTATTTCTGTTTCGTGTTTTTATAATGGAGCTCAGATACTTAACATTTTAAGTATGTAATAAAAATCTAACGCAAGACAAAAATGTCTGTCTGTGACGGCTGAGTAATTTCTCCCAGAATACCTCTAACTGCACACAGGGCCAGTGCAGTGAGATTGTTACAGCCGAGTTGTGCATCTGAGATAAAACACTGAGGCCCTTCCCACTTATCTTTCTATAACAGCTTCTGTGATGGCGTTTCCACTGGGATCCAGTGGAGGGCGGGAGACAAACAGACAGTGAGAACAGCCAGGTGGGGTGACATGCTAATGTTGAGTGGCTCTGACAACCGGGAACACATCCTTCCCCTGACAATCTCGATCAGTCAGTCAATCAACCCTAAACCAGAGCCAAAGCTAATCTGAGCCTTGTTGCAGATCGTTGAACATATATATGAATATATATATCTAAAGTAGGGCTGCACATTGACGAGATCTCAATATTCAGAATGTAGTGCACACAAAAAAAGGTACCAGTGAGAGAACAGAATAGAAAAACTAATAACTGCCACTATCATCTATCTTAGGCAAAGCTATTTTTCCCTTCTGAAATGTGTTTTTTAAAACTGATATTTTTATTGTAAAATGTATAAAATGTAAGGTAAAATATTCCAAAATTGCAATTAAAATCATAATTGCAAAAAAAAAGTATGATTTTGTTTATTTTTATTTTATTTTTTTTTCATATTGCACAGCCCTAATTTAAAGGTGTACTGCATAAACTTATCAGACACGTGGCTGCAAAATAAATAAATCATGGGTAAATAAAACCCCCAGTGTTATTACAAAATCATCGGTAATCGATAACTTCAGCTTTAGTGTAATGCTGCATCCACGCCGATAGGTGTCAGGATAAAGTCCAAGTGCATAGTTCTATTCACCAGAGAAACAAAAACAAAAATTCACTTTTAAACTACATTTAAGCTACACTTTTGAAAAAGTATTTAACAACCCTAAAGTTACTTACAAGAAGTAGCTTATTACATTAATATAACTACAATATTTCAGCATTTACCTACCAGTATTCATCTGACACTAAAATAATAAAGATTTCAAACAGTGTGGCTGCACATCATGATCATATGGGAAGTTTTTTAAGTTGTTTCGGTGAGATCCAGTACACAAATAATGGCCACATTATGCAGACTCACTGACCAGTGGCATCTCCTATCAGATATTTTTGCATTCGGCTCTTGCATGTATACCTTCCCCCATGGTGCGACTGGAAGCACATTATATCATCAGCGTGGGAGACCAGGGGTTCGTCTCAATCAGCTCCCTAGTTCAGTAGTCAGGGCACTGATCAGGGAGTCAGTCAAATTTAGTCTCAATCTCAAAATCGTTTTATCGTTATCGTGTCGCAGTTGATTGAGTCATCAGTGTCCCTATGTTCAGTGGATGAACACCCTTGCCAGTGCCCAAATTTGTGTTCATGATATACTGGTTCACGACATAGGGAGCTAGAGAGTTGATTGAGCCACAGGGCTGGGTTTGGATATAGTGTTAAAACCAGGAAGTAATCACATTTACACAATCAGGGATGGACAAGATTGGGCGGTTGCATTTTTTCCCTTCTAACATTACATTTTTACTCCGCTGATGTTTAAGTTTAGGTTTGGGGTTTGGGTTGGGGGGTTCAGTCTATAAAACATGCATTCCTCTTCACTGTATTCATAACTGGCTTTTAGCACCCTTCTGTGGATATTGCACCCATAAAATGGAGCTCACACATGCCCATACTCCCAACAACACTTACCGCTTTAGCCACAGGGGGCAGTGTTTCACATTTCGGTAAGCACAGACTGATTTTAGCTAAAGAAAAGTCAACCTACTTTTTCCAATTTCACTGTGAGATCAGTCTGGGCTGCATCAAACTTGAGTGTTTCATTGAGATATTAATTTGCAGTCAACATAAAATATAACTATAAACACTAATGTTGTGCCTAATTAAACCAGTTATTTGAACAATTTAACTTAAAATAATCCAAACCAATACATTAAATTAATCAGACCGCCCCCCCAATACTTGAAAGGGACACATTCTTGGAGAGTGTGTATGATCACTGCAGTTCACCCATGTGCAACACATTGTGACAAAAAACCATCAACATAGCATTTTGTCAAAACACACCTCTAGTTCTTTGGGGTGAAAAATACTGGAAATGCTACATTACTGTGAGCTAACATAGAGCTACTGAAAAAATACATAGCTATGTAAGTAGCATCCCTGCTAGGGCAGCTTTGTTCCCTTCACGAGACACGCTTTATAGACAGCATGTGGCATCTCACACCAGGCTTTTAGGAGGGTAGAGGGATAACTATTGACAACAGCAGTCCAGTTTTGGATCATAGTTCATAGTAAGGAAAAAAAAGGCAATGGTAAATCTCAGACAACGTCCGTCCTTCATTTCTTTATTAAAGGTGAAGTGTGGATTCAGCACACCAATGATTAATAAGCAGTTCAATGTATTGTTGATAATATATATGAACAATTCGTCCACCAAGTAATATTGTTAATTTTGTGAGAAAATTAAATGTAACGCACCATTTGGTTAACGTACACTCAATTATTTCTATTCAACCAAAAGTCTATTGCTGGTTTCATTTGTAAGAATGTCCGTACAGATCCTCTATATAGCTACTGTAGACTGCCATGGGATTTTGCATGAAGATAGACACGGTGGAACCGTGAAAATGTACTCCCTCACATTGTTTATCCTTACTCTACAATGAAGTAAAACAGGAAGTTCAGCACTTGTACATAAAGCAACAAAGTCCGATGAAGATCAGTGAGAAACAAGTGAGTAAAAGATTGCAATCTATCACATTTCAAATCGCAATACATGAATCGCGAACCAAATGATGATAAAATATTGCTTTGCCAGGTGCCTGTTGACTCCCACTCCTCACCATGTGTAAATGCACCCCTACAGCATGTACAAAGGTGATCGAGGGCATGTGGCCGTTATGTAAATATCAGAGCCGTGCAATGCTTTGTGAAAGTTTGTGTGTGTGGGATGGCTGGGATGCTGTAGACAGCTGGCAGGGCTGGCCCCTGTGGTGAAGCCCTGTTCTCTCAGTCAGCCTTTGGCTAATTAGCCCACTTGATGTGGTCTTTCTCTCTCTCTCTCTCTCTCTCTCTCTCTCTCTCTCTCTCTCTCTCTCTCTCTCTATGAGACTCCTTTCAATAGCACACACTCTCTGCATCCTGCATGTATGTATGGAGAAGATGGAAGTCCTTTTGTCCGAAAGCTGAACATTTTTTGCCTTCACTACCTAGTGTTTTAAAAAAAGGAACTATACTTTTTATGACTGTCTTATAATTCCATTTCTACTGAGAAATAAGCATTGTAGTCACAAATATTTGCTTGGTTTTGTCCAACACATGCTGCGATTCACACTGAACATGACAGTGCTGCGCTTTGCCGTACAATCAGAGCCAATCAGAACATATCTGATGTTGAAATTACAGTTATGAGGAGAGCTGCAAAATTAATTTAATCAAATAAATAATACAAATTACCACAATTACTGTAAACAATTGTGAAAAGTGTCAATTACAACATTCCGTGTAGGTTTACTCCCATTCCCAGTGTATGAGCAGCAGAGCATTGTAACCAATCACAAGTTGAGTTTGCATTCGATTTTATGCAAATGTTTAGATATAGCATAACATTCCTGGATGGAAACACCATGATGCAAATAACGTTTCCAAAATGTGCATAAAAAATGCTCACTTAAGGTGGATACATTTTAATTTGGTAAGTTAAGACGTGCATAAACTATGATGGAAACAACTTTACTGAATATATTCCTATAGAAATTATTTAGGAATGCAGATGTGCATCAAAAAGCCATGTGACTCTACCTGAACAAGCCACGAGAATACATTATTTGCTCAGAGAATATCATCAATATCCTCGAATAGCATCTCAAATGTTGCTCTGATTATTCTAAAATGCCGGAGCAAAAGTCTGTTATTAAAATGATTGGCTTCTATTACATCGCAGAACTGTTGGACATGCTTTCGCTCCCATATATAAGGTATCTGCTGCTGAATGCTAGCAAAAATTCAGTTTCTAAAAGCATTTTTTCTGCATGCTCTAAAATCTAAATTACATTTAATAAAAGAGTCACAGTTGCTTCAACTTCAACTACCATTTTGATTTCTAATGTGCGCCACTTTTCCTCAGTGTTCCAAAAAGGGTGCTCTGCACTGATGCCATTTCAGTGAAAGGTTCATTTTGAAGAACCGTTTTGTAGTATAAAGAACCTTTTTCCACTACAAAGAACCTTTTATGCAATGGGAAGTTTCCATGGATAAAGGCTAAAGGTTCCTGATGGAACCATGCTAATAAAGAAATTTTATTTTTAAGAGTGAGATGTGACAATTTTGTTCTCTTTAACAAATGGGATGAAACGCTGCTTTACTATTTTATTTTTGCACTATTATGATTTTTAGCAAAAATTACATTTGCAACTTAGATGGAAACATAGCCACAGATTTGTATTTTGCTCACTTTCTGTGTACAATTTATTCAATATTTGAATAACAGTTTTGTTTTACATGCTACTAAGTTTGTCAAAGGGAAGTTCACCATTTAGGCGCCATTTTGTCTTGACTTTCAGATACTATCATTTCTATGAACTGCAATGAATCCCTATTACATGATCAATGGAAATCTTTTTTTTGTTTTTGTAATCATGCAGCTTTAGTGAGGAGCGGGATTCTGGACCAATGAGAAGTCATAGTGGACAGGTCTACCTGACGCAATGTCACAGATATAGTAACCATATGCCAAACAAAATGTCCAATAACTTCCTGCGGCTGCCTTTTATTGTGTCGTGTCTGGTTAGGACAAGGTGTAAAACTCAATTTAATTTGTTCTAGATCATTAGATGTGATGTTATGGTGCCCTCCTATACAAAACGCTCCCTGTTTAGTCATTGACTTATGCTCTGAAGAATACAATGGATTACATAACCACACTGCGGGTAAAATCCTCATTTTACATCCAGACCTAATAAGCCACATACACGTGAAAGACTGAGATTTTTTCCAGAGCCTATTCTGCTACAAAGTACATTGTGCTTGACTGAAGCAGGGCTGTTTATTTTGGATCTCAAGAAGAGAAAAGGAGGCTCTTAATAACCTTTTCATTCATAACGACAGCTTGTTAAAGGCCAGATTGTTTTCGTTAGAGTGAAATGTCAGCAGTGGGGCCATTAAAAACACTAACAAATTGCTAATTCTGAATAACAAGCCTATGTGTTTTTACAGACCCTCCTTAGAGCAAACCAGTTAGAACTGACCTGAGGCCAGTTTAGATGTAGTGGGGTTAGATTTAGGAAGTAGGGTGCTTATCTTTGATATGTGTCTTAGAAACACATCTACAATTTTTTTTTAATCTATCTATAAACAGAATCCACAGAGAGGGGTTTACAGTTAATGCACGTTAGCACAAATATAGTAGGATTGCTTATGCAACATTATAATAGCTGGTTCAGTACATTTACCGTGATGTATGACATGTTTAATGAAGAATATATGCTGGATCAGACAAAACACTTAGTAGACTGCTGGGGATCCATGGAAATGCACACAAAGCAGCAGTTCACACATATGGGTTTTGCATTGGCTGATTCCAATATCTCAAGAACAGGTTGGTTGATGGCAGATAAAATGTATACAGTATATAATACTGTATATAAAGCAATAATACCAAATGAGCTGGAATTAAAATAGTTAAAATGAAATTGAATCAATCAGTTTATCACTAATGTAAAGCATATTAAACAGTATATGGTACCTAGAACACACACACTGTACATACAAACATACATGCATGTAATTTTGGATTGTTTACTAGTAGCTGTCTGATCTTTTAAAGCAACATCCAAACTGAATCAAAACCTTATAAGTGAGTTAATGGTCTCAAACACTCTACTGAAAACCCCCTGCCTAATTTGAGTAACTCGATTACTATTAATTAACGAATAGTGCTCCTCACATGAAGTATGAGAGACCTGACTAATGCCAGAGATATTATAATGGCACGAGAGTGGGGATGGGATGAGACTTGTGGTTACTCGTGTACATAAGATTGGGAAAAATTGTCACAACAGATTTGGCAGCTGTAGTTGCACCTAACATTTAAAAGAGCCTATTTGACAGAGGTATCACTACACTGGAAGCCACACTTTACAGTTAAAAAAGCCCATCACTTGGTCGTTTACTCTACTATAGAATGTGTATGGACATTATCTAGACCAGCCTTAAATAATCCTTGTTTTCTTGCATTATCAGAGCTAAAGAACCACAATTTATGCACTATTGCATTAGCTGCCTGGCTATTTTACCAATATGGCCCCCGAGTGGCCTGACTTGACTCAAAGGGATTTTGCAAATGCTCACAATTATTGTTAAATGTTCCAATTAGCATGCCGCTAAGCTACACTAACCAGGGTTGGGGAGTAATGGAATACATGTAACGGGAATATGTATTAAAAATACAAAATATAAGTAACTGTATTCCACTACAGATACAATTTAAATAATTGGTAATTAGAATAGTTACATTCAAAAAGTATTTTGATTTCTGAAAAGATTACTTTGCATTTTATGGTCATTTGTTTCATTTAATATTTAGTCCTTTCAGATGGAAAACATTTCTACATATAAATGATGCGATCCAAAGTGCATTTGAACAGCGGTGAAACACTTTCTTATGATGTGTTACATTCATACGAGCAGACAGAGAAGTACGTTTGAAGTAAGTTTGGAGCAGAAGAAATAGAAATAAACCTTGTGTAAATTGTCAGCTTTACGCTAAGTTGGATCATAATTTCTTTTTTTGTAGTAATACCTTTGATATTAGGGCAACAATCATATTCTTGATCATAATTTTTGTATTGATTTCCTGTAAAAATATAAAAAGAATCCTTATAACCAGATCAATTTGATTTATCTTGTTTTAGAAACAACACTGCACAAGATATTTAGGTTTTTCAGAGAATGTATTTTTAACATGTGTATTTTGTCTTACTGTACTGGCAGTTTGTATAGTCAAAACAAGTGAAAAAATCTACCAGTACTGAAGAAGTAATCCAAAGTATTTAGAGTATGATACTGACCTTGAGTAACTTAACAAAATACGTTACAAATTACATTTTACAGCAAGTAATCTGTAGTGGAATACATTTCAAAAGTAACCCTTCCAACCCTGACTATAACAATGCAATACTCTAAAAAGCACAAAAAATAAACAGCATAAATGTTAGTTTAAGTAGAGTATTCCTAATTAGAAGGAACTATTTTTATACTATATTGTTTTTTATACTGCTACAATCTAAATTACATTTAGTTCAATTAAAAATGTATATTTCTCTTTTATCTTGGATAAAAATTGTTGCTGAGTTTTTCCAGATGTAGTTTAGCGGAGACGGACCACTGGTATTAAAATGAATAGGAGAAATTGGAACACCCTTAATGGTGGATGTAGAAAAGGAAGTCCCGCCTTACAGGTAAAAAAGCCAATCACCTTTAGATACAGACATTGCCTGTCAGTCAACTCGAGAAAGCGCATGCGTATTGGCTAAACCAGCCTGTTAAATAGCGTTTTTGAGTGATCTGAGCTAAGCTCAATTTGTGATCCCATTGTTGTCAGATGCTACTGCTGAGTTTAAATATGTTCTTTGATCTAAACCTTGACCAACAGTTTTGAAGCTTTCTGTCTTTCCCCATTCAAGAAATTATGAGCTGTACATTTATGCAGCTTGTACCAAATGACACACTTGATTTGGACTTACGATCTCATGGCCTTTACTTGACCATAGCGTGTTCAATTTGTTATAAGGCCTTCGCATCAGAATTACGCAAGCTTAAAAAAGCTGTCCAGATAGGCAGCTCACTATGATTTGAATCAGAGCCATCTATTTTATTCTTCTCCTCTTCTTTGTTTAAGGATATGCTCTACCGCTCTTGTTCCATTACATCTTTCCTCGAAAGGGTATGCTTTTTTCTTCCATATCTCAATTTTATCTCTCTCTCTCCCTCTCTTCTGGACAGACTGCACCTCTGTGCCAGTGACTGCGGCCCTCCACTCCTCAATGAGTTCCACTCAATGGGCACAAAGGTCTCCTGGGGAACATACTCATAAAGCCGTCACACCGAGCCCTAAATCTGCCCTGCCGCCAACCACGCGGGCCCTCCCTGCTGCCAATCAGAGCAGAAAGTAGACCAACACAAAACCCTCATCCCAGCAGAAAACCAGAACCCATGGGACCGTGATTTTGGAATGAGATGAAAGTACGATTGTACCCTTTGTTGATATGTCAGCCACCAACAACAAGACAAAATGGACAGCAGTTTGCAAAATGCAGATCTATGCATAGCACACTGCTATTATTTGGGCTACCAAAGGATAATATAATATAATATAATATCCTTCAGACAAGGCAAAAGGGAAAAATGGGAACAACCAACGGTCTGCTTTGTGAACTGTACATTTAAAAGAAATAAATGTGTTTATATAGGAATCACAACATCATCATCAAATATGTAATACAAATGGAGTTCAACATATCCTAACACAGCTGGAATTAAATCTCAAGCACAGTGTTGACGAAGTATTTGCGCGTGACTGAACCATAAGCTCTACACAAGCACACATGGGGCAAAAATTCTAGACACACAGACACTGCATAAACAAATGCAAACACATCTATTTTACAAGACTATCCCAAAAGCAAAATCTAGTAAAGCTCAGCAGAGCAGCTAACTCACCCAAGAATCAACCTGACTACATTAGGTTACACAAAGGAAAGTAAATTATGAAAGGGGTCATACAATGAGAAGTCGAATTAGAAATCAAATTAAAATGACTAAACATTATAATGCAAAAATAGCCTTTTAATTTAAAGGATCAGAAAGAGGGTGGAAAATATAAAATCTATAAATTAAATCATGTTCCTATAACACAAACCTATGCATTCAATACGTAACATTAGTCAATGCATTAGGTAACATTAACAATGGCCAAAAATGACCAAATGACCAATGACCAAATGTAATTTTCAACAGCATTTACTAATCTTGCTTAAAGTTCATTAAAACATTTTTTTTTTTTTAAATACAATTGAACTTCCGGTTCTAGAGAATCTTTCTAAAGAGTGTAGATCAGTCCTCTTACCTTCCAGCAGGTCTCGTGCCAGACCCGGTTCTGCCCCTGTGGACCGAACAAAGTCTGACAGGACCGCGTCCATGTCCAGAGTCATCGAATCATGTGGCTGTGCTGCCTGCACTGCAGCTTCACACTCTCATCTACATTAATATAAAACAAAATGCATATAAATCAACACAATGTATTTTAAATTCACATTCCTATCCTAAAACACATTAAACAAAGGGAGAAAGAGTGAGAGCACAAAATAAGGAAATCACGTTTATTAACTCATTTTGATCACATTTAGATTAATGTGAGATTAATGTAGCCTGAGGAATGAGTGATGTGCCCAAGAGGAATGCCTGGAGGCTGATCTCAGAACAGCTGACTGTGTGACACCTGAATATGATTAACTCACTGTACGGATCTCACTCTGAAACTCTCAAAGATCACAGAGAGTGGAGTTACACCAAAGCATCAGTATGCTGTAAGACATACTGTACATTGTGATAGGTTTGTTTTGATCAGGGTCACAGATAACAGAGAAAAAACAATGCTAACTATAAATAATAAAAAGCAACTTACCATATAAACATACATTTAAAAATAGATAGGATAAAGATGTTTTAAAAAGGAGAAAATGCTTCTCATATCTTTTGTTGTTGACATCACAGGGCCTCACCACCAAACTCTGGGGTAAATTCATCTTTTACTTGGTAGAAGGTAACATGTACATGTTGCGTGATATCCTCATGACAGTTAGTTTTGTATAGTGAATTACTGGCTTAATAAATATCATAAATCATAAGAATATACAGTATGTTTATGTTTAACATTTTTGTTTACTTTAGTATGACAATTATGGTACTTGTTGGGTTGTCACTTGATGTCCAATGTAATACCAGTAAATTCTATATTTCATATAAAATATTTAAAGCATTATTTAAATTATATTGCATTCAGCTTTTATGACTTCATATTAATTGAGACTACATAGATTATTCAACTCTATCCACCCTTTTCCTGAAAGTTTCTTGAAAGTTTCATAACGGAAGCTTGTTTTCATTTTCTCCAGTGTTACACTTGCATCGACGTACAGTATGTTCTTAGCAGATTATGTGATGTTTAATATTAAATTGGTTAAAAAAATGCATGAGGCTCCATACTGCTGATACTGTAGAAAGTCACTCACCTATCACAAAATTTAAGGAGTGGGTGGATGACATGAAGGCACTGTATAAACCGAGGTGAGTTATGTTAATATCATTAACTACTTTAAGTTGTTATAACTGCACAATTTGATGTTTGAAAATGGTTCCTATTCTCCATCTAGACTGCTCGTATTAGTAGTTTTTATATTGCTTCTCATGGCCGTGTCTAGATTCCGGTTTTATGGTAAAACGATCAAGTCTGTTTGACATTGGGCCTTATTCATTAAACTTTTGTAAATATATGAGTAAATTAGGAGTAATTTACACGTAAAATGGACCTTCACGTAAACTTTACTTCGGATTCACAAACGCTGTGTACATCACAGATTTATTTGTTAAATGTTTGCAAACACTCGGAAATATAGTGCGCGTGCATGCTCATTCACAATTATCATTGCTCACGCCAATGAAAACTTCATATAATGAAGGCGCTAGTAAATGCTTTAGCATCTATGCGGAACAGTAATTCCATTTTTTTTTTCTTTTTTAGCAAACACAATAGCGTGTCAAAGAAAGCGAGGAACTTACTATCATTGCATGTTTTTGCTGTCATTGGAGGCTCTTTTATTAATTAAAAAGTCGAAGAGGTCAACAAATATGGTTTGACATGAAGCTTTAGGTTAAACAATTTACAGCTCACACCGGCAGCATTAAACTTATCTTCTTCTGTTGAGCACATCACCAGCATCAGTAGTAAAACTTCTCATAATAGTAACGTTAATGCAATGCCTAAATAAGATATTTGACGGAAATGCTGTACACAAAGATTTGCAAGCTACGACACTGTGCAGGCTTTTTCTATTTTGTTCCCCATTGTATTGTGTATGCACCTGCCCACAATGTGTTTATTTATGGGTTTAACAGCAATAGCATTGAACATATTTATTCAACTGAATGTGATTTATTGAAACCTATACTGAATTATGAAACCTAAATTAAATTGGATGGGTCAATAACCTGTTGCTTTATAGGTAAAGCATGAGTTTGTATGTTTAGGGGGTTTGTACATGCTGTTACATTGCCATAAGTGTGAGTCATTGATCTGGACAGTGGACAGGCTGGTGTGATGTTCTCTTGGCCTTATTACAATGTTTCACATCCCAGTTGAAGATGCTTGTTTTCCAGCACTCAAATGACAGTATTTCCACTGCGTGTGGCATTCCTAAGCTGAGCCATGTTGTCTGTGACATTCTGCTCAAAGCCTTTTTGTCATTGCCTTATGAAATGTGCCATTGTTTTAAGTTGACCTCATAATGACCTCAGCGCAGTACAAACCAAGTTTTGCTGGGCGGAGGGGCCAACACCTTCTGGTTAGCTGCAATAACAGAGGACTGCTTATCTGCATGTGTGTAGCATGTGGTTTGTGAGTTGGTCCGACAGCCTGCAAGTAGATTCCACAACTCATACGGAGTGAAACACAAAAAATAGAGGAATGTCAATCTGCCCACAGTGAAGGAAAAAAGATCTTAAAATTAGAGTTTTGTGTCTTTTAGTCCACGTGTGTTGGCGTTGAGGTAATCAATTACCTCAATGCCAACACACATGGACTAAAACTATACAATATAGTGTACTACTAAATCACTTTCAGCAGACATACACATTTAAAATGTTCTGTCTATTCAGGCAAAATGGACACAAATATATTGATGACTCATCTCACACTACAAAGATTTTTGTCCAATTAGACTCTCTCTAGAATGAGAACATCCCTTCAGCAATAACATCTACAACCAAATAGCAACCAAATCTCTTTCAGGGCAAGCCAATTCACTCAGCGGCCATCTTGGGAATGTTCCTACTTTTTAAGACTAATTTTCTATGGATACAAGCAGCATAAAAGTACAGCTTCCATCTACTTGAATGGGGACAGACTGAATGTGCATGCATGTTCTCGAGTTGACTGACTCGAGAAAAGTGATTGGCTCTTTAACCAGTAAGGCGGGCCATCCTTTTCAACATCCGCATTTAGGGTGTTCCAAGTTCTTCCTTTCATTTTAATACAAGTGCTCTTTCTCGGGCAAAATAGTCTCTGACAGGAATTAGTAAATCATGGTTCATGGCTGTGATGTAACTAAAGTCGATCTTTTATTTTTTTAAAAGGCATAAGGGACATACACTTCCATATATATCACCCAAGCTTCCCGTTTCAATTGGAAATCCTTCAAACAGAAAAGAAAACTGTGCTTATCAAGCAGACACAATGGGTTTTTGACTTTCAGTTGACCAGCGCTAAACATACACACCTCAATGCTAACAGTGCTAATGCTAATCCAAACTGAACAGTCAAGCAATAAACAGAAATTCACTGCACTTTAAGTAAGATAACAAAACCTGTAGCAATAACATTCTGAAATAGCCATTAGGGAACCTTGAATAACCCTGCAGGAATTAACACAAGATTAGATCATTCAAAACAGAGCGTGAACATTAATAGTAGAAAAAGTATGGTTTCCACCAGCGGATGGTTTCTTTTTTTCTGGTTTTTGATAGGTCAGATTTGAGGTATCAGATGTTTTACATTAAACTTTTTTAGTACCATTAGACAAAATATAAATAAATAAATATATATCAAAATATTTACAAAAAATAAGAAAAATGTTGCACATGTTTTTTTAATGTATCATATTTGATACATAAGGCTATAAGGTCATTATCCTCCTGAGGTCCAGCAATTCATTTTTGTACAGGACATTTGTCATTTAAGTTTTTATTAGTTCATACAAGCTAGGGTTGTAAATCTTGGGGTGTTATCAGAGGACTCCCTGGGCTTTTCAGAGATAACAAATATTTTAGAGTTTGGCCATGACAACTTCCTCTTCTTGGTCTATAAATATGGACTAAAATGTATCAGTTCAATTTAGCACATAAAATACAATATAAATAATATATAATTTTTTTCAATAAATAATTTATGTCATATGTATTTTATGCACCAAACACTATATTGACATTTAAAAAAGGGTAATTTTATATCTTTTTCAGCTGCGTCTCAGGAACATATGGTAACATGACATCATCATAGCTTGTAATGTAAAATTGATATTTATAATGACAGAGCAGGCTGCATATTTGAAAATACACAGAAATATTAGTTCACACTTTAACTATATCTTATAAAAAGTATGTCAGAATTTCTTTATAAAAAAAATATATTTTTTTTATAGTGGGCATGAATGGAATGGTGATTTAGAGATATACCTCAAAAGCCCATTGTATCATATTTTAAATGTAATTTCAACATGCTTTTTCAATAAAATAATATACACAATTTTAACCAAGCACAAGTTGCTTATATTCAGCAAATACACATTTAAAAATATCAGAAACAATATAATCATTATTATTACTTTTACTTTATTAAAATAAGCTGTCATTTATCCCAACATGAGAGCCATTTTAAATAGATCAATATAAACATTGTAACCGATTTCTTCACAAATAACCATTAGATGGTGCCATAAACATGTGAAACTTACCATAAATATTTTTGCTTTTCAGCTTGAACGTAGAGTAAATCAGGAGCTGTCAAACGTTGCGTATCATATTTGGTACATACAACATTATAGGTTTAATATCGCTGGTGTATTAAATTACAAGCAGTGCGGGGCCAAGTGTTGGCTGGGCAGAGCGAGGCCAGGAAGATAAGTGGTTAATGACTTCCATTTGTGTGCCACAATATTGTACCGTGGCCTTGTTTTTTTTATTGTATTTATGTAATTTATATACAGGTTTGGTTTTGAAATGTATTCCACTACAGATTACAGAATACATGCTGTAAAATGTAATTCGTAACGTATTCCGTTAGATTACTCAAGGTAAGTAGCGTACTCTAAATACTTTGGATTACTTCTTCAGCACTGGTAGATTTTACAGTAAGACAAAATACACATGTTAAAAATACATTCTCTAAAAAACCTAAATATCATATGCAGTGTTGTTTCTAAAACAAAATGAATTAAATTTATATTATTTTAAGGATTTTTAGATATTTTTACAGGAAAACAACACAAAAATTATAATCAAGAATACAATTTTTGCCCTAATATCAAAGGTCTTACTATAAAAAAAGAATTCAATTCGAATTCGTGACTTCAGGTGTGGGAGTCAACATAAATACTCGCTGAGCTACCCATGCCCCTGGATCGCATCATTATATGTATAAATGTTTCCAATTGAAAGGACTAAATATTAAATGAAACAAATGACAATAAAATGCAAAGTAATCTCTTCAGTAATCAAAATACTTTTTGAATGTAACTGTATTCTGATTACCAATGATTTAAATTGTAACTGTAGTGGAATACAGTTACTTATATTTTGTATTTTAAATACGTAATCCCATTACATGTATTCCATTACTCCCCAACCCTGTTTATGTATTTTTAATGTGATGAATGTATTGTTTTATTGAGCCTTTTCTAAATAATATTTTTATTTCCCTGTGGGTTAGACAATAATTTTTTTTGAATATTTTAATTTGCGTGTGCAATTTTGGCAAACCCACTTGCTCTTAGACTTAGCGCACATGCTTGCACAAAAATACCAAAACTTTATGCCCATGTCCACTGACTTTGCATGTATGACTTATTGCATAGCGCTGTGCTTCGAGCTAGCGCTCTTAAAACAGGGCCCACAATCTCTAAAGAGACTGATGACCTTAAGTTGGCCAACGTGGTTAACTGATAATATGCAAGATTACATATATCTAACATTTTAAATATTTTATTGACAACATAATACAACGTTCTTAGTGTATTTAAGTTTTGTAATGTGACACCATATTTTTCATATCCTTTTCTTATCAATCAGGATTTGATTGGCTCGCTATGATCTTACTGGTGGTGTCAGTGTAACTATTAAGTAGAGGTGTGCTATAACTTTTTTTAATATCTGTTTCTGTACGTGTTAAGTAAATATATCCTTCTAATATCAAAATGAGAAAAAGTTTTTCTTTTCATATCCAGTGCATTTTTTTTCCAGAAACTGCAATTGGCAGAAAATACATTTTCATGGCTCTGAAAAAATAAATAAAAAATCATAAAAATATATAGTTTTCGTTTTTTGATAGGTTTTAAAATCTTTAAACCCACTATCACCTTAACACGAAGATGCCACTAGGCGGCAATAACACTAGCAGATGGCCTATTGCCCTCATTACATTAGCAAAGAAAAAGCAGGAGGGAATCACTACATCATGGAGAGAAGCAAATCAGATAGAAAACTAGGGTGACCAGAAGTCGGTCCCGGTCATACTTATCAACACATCCAACTTACACATACATATATATACAGTATATAAGCATACTTAAATCGGGATTGTGTTGTCTTCTACTGTAATATCAGTAATGAAATTCAGTTGGTCTTATTAAAATGAAGATTTTTAATATTATAAGTATTATTTAAAAACTGTCCATTTGGGTGTCCAGCTATATGACCAACTTTGCACAAATGCCTGTTTCCCCATTCTGTATGTATCACTTGATATAAAACCAAAAACTAACTCAAAATCCCCAGACATTCCATATTTAAACCAATGGAATGTCCTTGAGTATAAATGTTTATGAAGCAATTTTTGTAATATATCTAAACAGCAAATACCAACACAATAATCTTTATCCAATGAAACTCAAACATAAATATGTCAAAAGTCGAGGCTAACTGTAAAAACCCTTAGGATCGTGCAACCTCAGCAAATTTTCCATGCTAATACATGTGCTTTTTAACATGGCAATTCATTGGAATCAATGAGATTTATGCGAGTTCACCGAACAGTAGTCAAGCAACTCATCTACAACAGACCACAACTGGAAAATTCTCGAGTTTTTCATTTAAAAAAGAAATGCTTACTGCTCAAAACTTGGATACATTTTGAAATGGTTTGTTCCCATTATACATCTTCAGAGAGCATGTCAAAATTTCATTTTGAGATCTCTACATAATGAAATGTGAGTTGTCGTTAGTCAGAATCGTCCAAATGAAAAATGAACAGTGTTGCGGTTAATGTTCGAAACTAATGGTGGCGGTGCCTGACAGCGTAATGTCTATAACAGCCACTCATACATCACAACAGCATATTTTTGACTAATGTTGTCACAGAGTCTGGCCTGGACTAGAATGTGTTGCATTCTGTCAGGTTAACTATTTGGCAGTCTCACATGCCAGACGTTTGACTACTGGCATAATGTCTGATACATAATGCAGCTTAATTTCAGGCTCAGCTCCTCAGTGCGATACCTGATGTGCATTTGCAGCGTCACTCCTTTTATACCCGTATGTCCGGGGGAGTGGCATGCAAATTCCACACGGCAATTTTCATTGGCTTTTTCTCAAGTTCAGAGAAGTCTGGGCTCCCGAGAAGTGACCCATGGTGTCAACTCATCGACACAATGTTGAATGAGTGAGATAGGGAACAGCTCTTTAAAAGCAGTATTGGGAAATTTAACTGAAACGATCAGGAAGACATTCTTACTTTTTGTTCTCAATGGGAGTTGAGCAACCACCTCACCACCATGGTTATGTCTGAGGTCACACACTCACCAAAACACAATCCATGTAGTCCATGGCAGACATATGAGGAAGACTCAGGGTCAAATGAGAATGCCTACGGAGATAGAAAGAGAAGGAACGATTAGTGAGCAAATCGCATATAAACGCTTATGCCCTAAAAATCACAGTAATGTTGAATAACTTTAGTGTGTCTAGCTACATTATGCAACAGTGACCTGATATCCCACTAACCCTCTGAAAAACTCTTACACTCTTATATTGCTGTTATGTGTTGTACAGTATTTAAATGAGTAGTCACTGTAAAAGACTCTTTGCTAAACCTTTAAAAGCTTTACTGACAAATGCAACCATGGCAACTGTTACTATCAGCCATTTTATCAGAAAGTCCTTTGTTATTTTTAATGTAAGTCAATCTAGAATTCCTTTGTGTTTGGATAGTTTTATACACATTTATTTTTAGATACATTTAGATATTTTCAAAAAATATGGTAAAACGTTGCCAGGGCACTTATAATAGTGACACTGTACCTAAAAACATTGATGGGTAGTAATGGATTACATGTAATCTGGATGATGTAACATGATTACAAATTTTAAAATGTGCATAATCAGATTACTGTTACTTTTTAATTACTTTATTACATCCCATTACATACATTAGCCTACATACTGTACAAATCCCAATTCCTAATTTCATATATAATATTTCTCTTATAAATACAAGCATGTTCTTATATTTCTCTCTTTTGGGTAACATAGAATAATTTTATTGACCCTTTAGGAACCTTACAAATAGCAAGTTTCTGTTTTATTTTATGATTGCTAAAGTTTAATGAAAGGAGTGTTAAATTGGTACATTTTAAATTAATAATGAAATACGATTTTCATCAAAATATGCATTGTAAAATAATCTAAAATTGATCATATTAGATTACCTATATTAAATTACTGATTACAATTTAAGTAATGTAACTTGTAATCTGTATTGATTACATTCAGAAGTAATCTTCGCACTTTTTTCTTAAAATAAATACTGAGAAGTTAATGTCATGGATTAAATTTGGTGTCAGTCCTCATTCCTAAACAAATACGAATAACATCAGTAGCAAAAATTTGCTCCAAGTTTCCTAAATTAACGTTAACTGATTTATGTATTGATTTAGGTCACAGTAGTTCACAGTACCATAGTGAATGTGTTATAGAAATATTAGTAACAGTTCTCTTTAATTAAATGAATGCTATTAGTTGTAATCACCATCAAATGAGGCTTTTTGCAACTCTGATAAGCCGACTGCGCAGTTTTAAATCATGTTACTGCATAATTAATAAATTGAAAAATGGCAGATAACAATGCTTTGCAAAGTGACACTTCATTCCAGCCCACATACAAATAACATCTATTTAATTTATGAGCACATTTCACACAAAATTTTGCTGTTCACCACAAACTCCCATTCATTTCTTTGGGATGTTCTGTGTTGCTTGTTTAAGTAAACAACAGTAACCAATGGGGATGAAGCTTAGAGAAGGGTCAATTCACCCAAAACAGCAGTAGTTTATCATGGTCACTAACTTCCCTAAACAGTGACTGGACTGGCCCTCGATTAAGCCCGTATTTAGACTTAAGAGGTGAGATAGACAGGAATGTAGGTAGATGCACAGACGCAGACGTATAAACACATGCGATCAGGGCCTGACAATTAATGCCGTCAACAGACACTCTGACAGACTGTGAAAGCTCTCATTTCATACACTTTCAAACATCAGATCTTCCTCTCTAATGCATAAAATGAGATCCAGATTTGATCGATGGAGAATTTCAGACAGTAGAGCTGCGTTATGAGATGAAGAAATGAAATATGAGCAAGAGAGTGGAGTGAGGACAGAAACTTGAGCACAGTAGACACTGATGTAATGCATTCCATGTGATGTCATGCAAAACATGTACGAGTTCTTATTACTCTTGAGAGAGTAACAGCCGTGTCGCTTATGAAAGATGACAAGGCCTGTCAACCATCTGATGACAGATATGAATCACAATGAACTTGCTAAGGTATGTTTTTGAGGGTAGAGTTAAGGCCCCAGCATACTTCCTATGAAATTGAAAAACGAACGGGTGTGACATTTAGAACAAAATCTGGCCAAAGCAAAGGTGCCTTTGAGTTTGTTTCGGTAGTTCATAACAGTTCGCCAGAGTGAACTTTCAGGAAAATTCTTACCCACTGGTAAACACATTAGTGCCACTGATCCATGTCATCGGTAGGTGTGACCTGGAGCTCCTCCAAACAGACATTTTTCAATAACATGTCATGCAGTTTTTCTTTATAAATGAGTCTACAAAAGGAATCAAATCTACTCACATACTCTTAAATACCCATTCTTGTGTTGTTTAATATGCTGCTTCACTCATGTGCGGTCTGCTGCGAAAGTCAATCACACATCTGCCCAAAGTTATCATTCCTTTGTCTGTATTCTACCCATTAACACTCTTTTATACACAAATCTTTGCAGTAGCATCAGTGTCATCATTAAATTACAATAACAGTGTGTAGCTGTCACATATTATGGCTGCGTAAAGTGTTTTAGCGCATTAGCGCCATGAATGCAAAAGGTAAACATTACAAATGACACATTATTTACTGCATCTAAATGATATGATAGAATGACTCATTAATGAATTGCTAACGCATTAGTTGATGTTTTGCATACAGAGATTAAATTAGGATTCTGAGGAGTATTTATACATTTTACAAAAATCAGATGACAACTGGGACAAGTTACCTTCTTGCTCTAGGTTGGGGTCATCTTATAGAACATGACAAACATAAATCTAATTATGTTACAATTTAAAAGAAAAGGCACATTTTTCCTACCTTTTACTCAAATTGTTATTCTGATATATAATTTGTAGAGAAAACATTTGCATTAAATTATAAAAGAATTACAAATTCTACACTGTGGCATGAAGAACCATTTTCACTAGTGAATCCCAATGTATATTTGCTAGAAAACCTACTTTTTGTTTTTCCCATAAGAAAAAAAACAAACAAAATAAAAATGCTGAATCAACAGAAATGGAGTACACACATACTATAAATACAATCAATACAAATAACAGTGAAACCTTTTACAGTGTGTTGGTCGAGTGGTCTATTGTTCTAAAGCTGTATGATATATTGATCTATGTTGATATCGGTTTGGATGTGAGTGATAATTCCAGATTCAAAACTCCTTTGTGTATTCTGTTTACACAAGTTACACACAAGATTCGCAAAGTTATACTCAAGTCATCCCCCATACAAGATTCGCTTATGTTTTCCTGATTCGCTTATGTTTTCCTCTTTTGTAAGTCGCTTTGGATAAAAGTGTCTGCCAAATGAATAAATGTAGATGTAAATATACTCAACTTTTTAACAAAACTAAGCAAAATTGCTACGGAATATCAGTGGATCTAAGAAACGGTTGAGCAGTTGATTCCATATTGCTCAATTTCTCTGAACCAGAGATCAGACCACAGCACAATACAGAAGCAGAACACATGCCTATTTGTGGGGGCGAGCTGTCTCGTGTCACTCTCAAATATGCTGCCTCTACCAGCGTCCGGAAATGACTAGAAAGAAGGATAAAAGGAACTTGAAATATATTTGAATAAGTTCACATGCTAAATAGAGAAAGAATGTGTTAAATGGATAAAAAAAATAAATGCATCGCAGAATACAATAAATGGAAAGGACTGATAAACAAGCATTTTCTTTTTGGAATCAAAGGAGCTGGAACACTGTTCCGGACTTTACCGGCCCAATTTAACCTCTGTTTACTGTAGTCTTGAGTTTCCTCATATTTAAATGTACCTCTAAACACGTCCCCCAGCAGCATGGTAGGTTTCTGAATGTCCGTGAACAGTATATCCTTACTCAGCTGTTTTAAACTTCTCTAAAAATAACTTCTCTGTAAGTGTGTTAGGGCCTTAAGTGTAATGTGTAATGTGCTAATAATGTGTGTGTATTAGCTTTAGGCTACTTCTGGGGACAAACAATTTGTATCCGTAGGTTGCAACAATGCTTAAGTTAAAACCATTCATGAAATTACAAGTGTCGTCTCAGAAATTCTTGGGCCAATAGGTGTATCTCCCAGAAATCCCAAGCAACACCCAAACAACCACATACTGTAGTAACACTAACTACTCAGAACACTTTAGCAACTGCATAGCAACAACCTGGTAACCACCCACAACAGTCTAGCATCATGATTCTTTCAGACCAGCAGTGTTGGGCAAGTTACTCAAAAAAAGTCATCCACAACATGTTATATTATATAAATATATAAATTATATATATAAAATTGCAATCAGATTACTTTCTTGAAAAATAATCATATTGATAATGTGATTACTTTATAAAACACCACCGAAAATTTTTATTTTTTTGCTTAACGAATTAAAAACAAATTTACATTATAGCCTATATATACATTTTTATAATTAGTAATTGTATATTAGCTACCAGTGTCATTGGAAAAAAAGAAAACAAAATTGACAAAAAGCTTCTGACCTCATAATAATTTATGATGGTTATACAGCATTAACAATAACTGCAGTGACTATTGTATTTTGGAGGAAACTATAGCTACCATGGAATTTTTGTAAGCGGTATATGTTTTGTTTCTACCGTCAGTGATGAGGTTATACTGTGGGTAGTGTGAATCTAACCCTGTACAAAAATTATATGCACACACAAGCATACTGTATAACACACTCACACACTCTATTTGATGCATCAGCCGCCCCAACGATCTCATACAGCAGCACATTTCAATGTAACAGCAAACAGAGCTGCTGTAACCTCAAGAACCAAAAAAGCCTGATATATCCCCCTCGCAATGCATAATTCACATTTGAACTATACAGCGCTCCTCTTCATGCATGCTGCACATTTCATCCAGCACTCAGTATACCAGCTCACAACTTTGACAAGTCAATTATAAAATGGCTGACTCTCATTTCAAAGCATTAAATTAGGGAATAGTGACAGGCAAAAAGATGGACATCTAAATTAGCTCAAGGGTCAAAGGTCAAGACTTCCGGGAAGATGCATTGGTAGAAGAGGAGGGGAAAACCAGTTCAAATAGTTCAAATAGGAAAGATCTGTCATTATTTACAGTACTCATCCTCATATTGTTCTACACCTGTATGAAATAATTTTCATTTCTAAAGTATCCCTTTAAGAAACCAATGTTCTTGTCTATGGGACCTACAAATTTTAAAATGTAAAGCAAGGTAAAAGAGAGAGAAACATTTATTTTGAGTAGTGGAACGGTTTTCATTTATGGATAGGCTATAATAACCACCCACATACACAGTATATTGACACCTGCACGAAAATAACAAACATTGTGCTGTTTACACACCACAACACTGATTCGACCTGGGTGCACAAGGGCCTGCAGCCTTCTAGTATTTATGAGCTCACGTTAACAACCTAGAAAACATCCACTGTGAAAGTGTGAAAAAAAGACCCACATTCTCACCCACACCTACCATATTACTTTCCACCCACCTATAAACACTCACCTCTGCCACACACAGCTCACAGTCAACAGAGAAACCGTTGTCACCATCAACAACAGCCACATAATCATTCACCACATTTTCTGTTCGCTGATGCTGATTATGATCAATGTTTCCATAGCTAACTTTTAGTGCAATTATGAAGGTTACTGTGTTAGAGTCTGGAAGGTTTATTTTCAGAGTGTTAGACATCTGGCAACGGCGGTAAAATGTGCCATCACACCCCGACTGATGTGCAAAGCAAGTATTCACAATTTCTTCACAATATGTACATTAATGTGTGTGTGTGTGTGTGTGTGTGTGTGTGTGTGTGTGTGTGTGTGTGTGTGTGTGTATGAGGCTTCACTATATTTGCCAGTGCCAAATTTTTGAAAATGTCCACACTAATATAGTGAAACTTATTGAAAACCCACTAGTGAGGACATTTTAGGCTCGTCCAAATCATGCTTAGCTTTAAATCTACTGATGTGCATAGGTTTCTGTGAGGGTTATGTTTAGAGGAAGTGCTACCTTTCTTGTTCTACATTTTAAGAATTGAGGAATGGTTATGCACAGTTATTTGAGTTATTTTCTCTTTAAACTGTCTGCCTTTAAATAAAAGATTGACAAACGTTCATTGGGAAGGTTTATGAAAAATTTACATTTAAAAAAAATTAAAAAAGTAAATGTGAGTAGTGCTTGCCCAAAACAAACTCAACAACTATGATGATAGGATGTTCTGGGTGGTTGCCAGGGTGTTGCTATGTGGTTGCAAGGGTGTTGCGATTCAGTTCCTAGGGTGTTCTGGGTGGTTGCCAGGGTATTGCTATGTAGTTGCTAGGGCATTCTGGGTGGTTGCCAGGGCATTTTTATAAGGTTGGAAGGGTGTTTTGGGGGGTTCCAGGAAATGGCTATGTTGTTTCTAGGGCATTCTGGGTGGTTGTGATTTGCCAGGCAATACTATGTGGTTCTAGGATACTCTGGGTGGTTGCCAAGGTGTTGCTATACAGTTTCTAGAGTGTTCTAGGTGGTTGACAAGGCTTTTCTATGTAGTTGCAAGGCCGCTCAGGGTGGTTGCCAGAGTGTTGCTATATGGTTGCAAGGGTGTTCTGGGTTGATGCCATGGTGTTGTGATGCAATTTCTAGGGGATTCTGGGTGGTTGGCAAGGTGTTGCTATTTGGTTAATAGGGTGTTCTGTGTGGTTGCAAGAGTGTTGCAATTCAGTCGCTAGGGTGTTCTGGGTGGTTGCCACAGCGTTGCTATATTTTTTGCTAGGGTGTTCTTGAGTGGCTTTCAGGGCATTTCTAGGTGATTACTAGGGTATTTTGGGTGGATACCAGGTTGTTGCAATGCAGTTTCTAGAGTTTTCTGGGTGGTTTGCCAGGGTGTTGCTATGTAGTTGCTAGGTCCTTCTGGGTGGTTGCCAGGGTGTTGCTATGTGGTTACAAGGGTGTTTTTGGTCATTGCTAAGGCATTGCTAATTGTTACTAGGGTGTTGTAGGTGGTTGATGCTTGCCAAAGTAAAATAAGCCAATCACGAATCTCTATTATAATCTGGTTTTTAGATTTGGCTTGGTTCCTTTTTCAGTGTCAGTCAGTGGGAATTTATTTTCCTGTTTAATCATCTGCCAGGTAAAAACTGTAAGTCTGATCGCTTAGAATAGCAAACCTCTCCAAAACAATCAACATGATTTGATGTATCATTCATGTCTGTGTCACCTAAGCATGCCTTAGCAAGCACCACTAAAAATGCAGACTCCACTAAACCATCCAAGTCACCAACCTTTGCCCTGTGTGTGCAGTGAGACTATATTAATTTGCCTTCTGCAGAGATATGCACATACAACTGACACCACTGTATAAAACATGATGCACACACACACACACACACACACACACACACACACACACACAGTTGAATCCATCATTGATCTATAAAGCTTAGATAAAGACAGGTTAAAGAGGATTGCTGACACTCCTGGACATAATAAGTAACATCGATCATGCCTGCCAATAGGGAAACAACCAGATCATGCATCTCTACAAACATCTGTGTGTGTGTGACATTCAAGCTTTCCAAACTACTTCCACAGCTGCTCTTCAGGTAAAAATGCAATGTAAAAACACACAGGGCCTTAACACTTAGTCACTTCATGTGTCTTGATAAATCGGTTAACCATTCCATGCAGTGCCTGGCAAGTTGGCATGGCTTTCTTTTTTAACTGTGCCATGAAATCAGTAGAATGTACGTAACAGATCTGCGGGAGAGGTAAACATTGTAGCGAGTGCGGCGCACTATGGAAGATGATCGCATATTCCAGTTTTTAGGACTGCCTTTAACAAACTCTTGTTAACTCTTTAAAAACAGCAAAGACACAGACCATGTAGCAAAAAGGAAAGTAAAGAAAAAAAAGGTGTGAGGTTTACCATCATTTGCTGAGGGCTTGTGTTTACCACCAGACACGAACATGCAGAAAGGTAGAAGTTCCCAGACTAGCTTAAAAGGATATTTATTGACAAGTATACAAGTATTTTATGAAAATAGTAGCCTATATGCAAAAATGTTAATGTATTTTGAGTTTAAAACTTACTTGACAAAAAGGCTTGTACCATCATAATAAAAGATACACTAAACGAGTCGCCACATACTAAATCCATTCGACCAGTACGGTTGAGCACAGCTGAGTATTGTCAGCTAACCGTGTTGAGAATTTCAGGCCAAGAATGGTTTATAATTGTGCCGTGCTGATTAGTGGAAATGCTACAGTAACCGTTCCGCACCGTCCTCAGAACCATTTGGCCCGATGGTGGAAAAGTGGCTAAAGTGGCAATAACATTTGGTCTTTTCCTTGTCAGATTGCTTACTGATCAGTAAAAATAGTGATTATTAGTGACTGAAGTAACTAAGTGTAAATACATCAACATACAGTACACACACACCTGGATGTGTTCCTACAACATTTCGAACTGCAAAGTCGAAACACAGCTGCATGTCTAAGCCCTAAGGAATTCTAGGATACATGCCTAACGATGAAAATAAGACACAGGACGTGTCGTGTAGTGCTCATTCATCCATGTTTGCTTTAACAAGGCCAGACTCACATGGTTTACAAAACGGTTTGCTTCCATTGGTAAGAGCCCCTCTGTGACTCAAATACTAACTGCAAACAAGGAGGTATTCAAACCCTTCCCTGACTCATTTGTAGTTTAATATGAGTTGCTTATCATTATCACATATGAGCAAGTACATCATTAATTGAGTAGTTTAAGAAATCTGCAGTAATACAAAAAGTGGCCTCAAAAGTATTTGGACATTTAAGACACTTAAAAATACAATATTAATGTCACTGCATCAGATACACAATAATAACTTGCTCCACCACTGAAATGACTAAGAGAACAGTTGGCAGTGCAAATATGACCACAGACTCTTCAACAAGTATTATGTGGGGGAATACTAATTTCCCCAAGATACCTTTTTGCACATTATTTCTAGTCCAAAATCTATTTTAAAGTGTCCCAATATTCCCATGTAGTTGTGTGCTATTGAACACACATTAAACACAGCCATTCTCCATTAAACACACACATTGTCCTCATAAATCACTTGTGCAGTTAAAGCATAAGAAAAAGATTAAGAAGATAAATCAAATCAATGGAGTGTATTATCAGGCACTGTGAATGGCTACGATGTGGGCTCATTTGGCTCAATCTCTGATTTAGTGTGTTTTTGTGTAATGAAGGCAGTCTGTAGTAAGTTTACAGTATGTAGTGCAGACGGTCTTTCATCTGTGCTGAGGCTTTGCCACATTAAGATGGTAGAGAGTGAAAGGATTAGAGAAAGAAAGACCAAAAACCACAGCTCCTTGTTTACTGTTTGGTAACAGCTAGTAACCAGTCCAGAGGTCATGAAAGACAACTTCCTGATTAGAAGGCAATATACAACACCCTGCAAAACATACTTGTTATTAGTGGTGCTTGCTAAGGATGTTTAAATGGGTGAACAATATCAAAGAGAGACAATCCATTTCTAGGGACCAGAAAATCATAGAAACTTTGGAGGCGGGCTTGATTTGAGACATTAATCTCCAAGCAACCACCCAGAACAACTCCAACCACATACTGAAGCAATGCGCTAACAGCCAAACATAAAACCTTAGAAACTGCATAGAAACAACATGGCAATCACCCACAACACCCCACCATTCACATTAAAAACAAATTCATACACATACTTAATGCAGGGGTGTGGGCAACTAATGAGCATAATAAAACTTTGTCCATTAAAGACATTGAAATCGACGAGCACACTTTTCTTAACTGTGTTAATGTATTTCCTATTGAAACCAGAAGTTTGGGAAGGACATAAGGCTATTTTAGGGCACGTTCTCATTTTTAAATAGCCAATAGTCTTTAATTTGATCACAGCCAGTGCTGGGCGGATTACTTGTGAATTGTAATCAGGTACTGATTACAAATTACATTACAAAAATTGCTAATTGTAACGTAATATTTGATTACATTTATAGGGTAATCGGATTATTTTTTGATTATTTCCAACCTAACCCTTTTATTTGATGTCACTTGCATTTCTTATCAGAGTTTATAAAAATATGGACAGGTTCCCTTTTGCCCTAGTGGCCACCAGAGGTCACTAGGTGTTTAAGAGACTTTTAGTTTGAAGTTTTGTTTACCTTCTTGTGTCTCTGTTCCTGGTTCCTGCCCTGATTGTTCCCAGCTTTTTCTCATTTATCTTGTTTGCCCTAATGTATTTAATGTCCTTGTGTTTTCTAGTGCCTTTGTCAGTTGATGTTTTGTTTTGTTCCGTTCCTGTGTTTTCCAAGTTTTGTATCTGGACTCATTTTCTTATTAAATCAAAGCTGCACTTAGATCCTTCTATCCTGACTCCTCCTGAATTCGTTACAAATACCAAAATGCCACAAAAATGGCCTCAAAGTTATCACAAAAGCAAAGTGCATTAATTTAGCACAAGTACAAAAGCAATTCATGAAACCAAAACTAATATTATGGCACTAATGCAATTGGATTACATTGTGAATATGAATTGATGTGTATATGTGCATTTTGATGCGTTTGATGGACAAAACCCTACCAAACACAGATTGTAGTATAACCAATACATCTTGGATTGACTTAAGCTCTTATGTTTTTAGCCCCACAAATAGCTATAGTTTACATGATATGGCTATGACCTAACACATCAAAACATGTCAAGAGTAATCGAGCACACGCTTCAATCTACAATAAGCCAATGGTAAGCAGGACCCACCCATATCATTATCATACAAGAGACAGAAATGTAAGAATAAATACAAAAATAAATAAATGTGGGAATATTTAAATTTAGAAATAAATACATGTGGGAATAAATAAATATAAAAGTAAATGAATGCATAAATAAATATAAAAAAAATTAAAGATTTTTTTTTTTTAAAAGAATAAAAATAAAAAGAGAGAAAATAATAAATAAAAAGAGAAAATAATAATTAAAGGAAAAAAAAGTCATACAAAAATAAATTCAGGAATAATTATAATTTTAGTTTTAATTATATTTGTTTTATCAAGACATTTATTCCTTTATTTATTTTCTTATTATTAAATTTGTTTATTTATTTATTATTTTAGCATGTTTTGTCCTCCATACAAAGGATGGGTTTCAATGAATGGATTGTCTCGTGAAATCATTCCTCTCAGTGCAGCCTCAGCATCCACTGAGAACAGGAGTGTTAAATTAACACAAATGTCTACAGAAAGCACTTCTAGACAGTAGCTTTCATAATAAAAGCCCCACTTTGAATGACCTAATTATAAATAAATACGCACATGAATTTCAGTGTAACAATTTTATATTTCACAACACAGACTATTTTATGTTTCCAATAATATGGTGAAATTAACTTTATATTTATATATTTTTTTAAAAATAAAATACAAATATTTAAATATTAATTTTAATATCTGCAACATAGCTAATTGTAAAATAGTTTATATTATACACAGTCTAAATGCAATTTGGAACAAAAGACAATTATTTTGGTGATCACTGGGATAGATAGTCATTTTATTCATTTGGGCGGTGGGTGTTATGATGTTCCGTGAGCTCTGATGTCAGCATAGGAATATAGTATCGCATATCGAATATAGCATTATCCAACAACTTATAGCATATCGCATTTTTCCTCAATATCATGCAGCACTACTCTACACATTGTTCACTCCAAAGTAGTTATGTCAAAAGTACAATATGTAACAATACCAGTGTTTCTGGAGTACCGGTAGTACCGAGCACCCACTCAATTCGATACCTGCACACTTTCTGACTGACATATGGCTGCTTTCAAATTTTTACACACAAATCTGACATTTTTCGAAATATAAGTCAGGTTTTTTTTTCATTACCTGAAAGGTCCTGCAATTTATAGTCTGAAACGACTTATATACATCATTTTTGGGCTATGTAACCCAGCCGGTCAAACACACTGCAAAATAAAACACATGTGCTTAAACACAAACGCATTAAAACAACAGTCATAGAGATGGTAGTAGCATTTTAAAGTAGTCTATTCAGCATATTATTCCTTTAAGTATTAAGTACTTTATGCAACCAGTTTAAATATTCTGTGATTTATAACGTTATTGTTCAAACAAACTCTACACCGCTGTAAAACGCAACTCCTCACATGCCCACAAAATGACGTTTCATCTCACTCGTAGTAAAAACATTCATAAAATTGTGTTTTAAAATTGTGAAATGTCCTAGTGTGACTCTTAAACAGCAATAGACTGCAGTCTTAGTCTGCATGAACTGCAGCACATGCTAAATCTATACCACAGTTGCGTAGTTAAATCACAGATTTGTGCTGTAATGATCACACTGGGTCATGTAGCAAACTGTTTATCCAGACAAGTGAAGCTTCCTTCAAAAGCACATTTTCAAAATTAAAGCTTGATTCAAAATAAAAGCTAGATGCTTGAAACTAAAGAAATTGTAACAGGAATAGCATGGAAAACACATGATTTGGGAAAAAATAAAACATATTTCAGTAGGGCCCTAATTAAAAATACTTAAATCAATGCATACTTAATTGAGAAACACTTTAAGGACATATGCATTTGTTTTAATTTTTTATTAACATTGAAATGTAACATTAAATAGGCTAAAGGAGTGCGTTTAATAGCACATTACCATATTCAAATATTTTATATAACAATATGTGGTATCGATATTGATATCGAGAACTGTGAAATTTCACTTTCTAGCATACCATAGGACAAACAGCTTTAATGACAATTAAAATAAAATCACATCCAGTTTAATGGCACAGGCATATGGAGGTAACTATCACCCCCTTAAGTACTGAAATTTGTTATTGCCACAGTAACACAAAAACACACATTAAGCTTGTTCAGCTGGACTACAACTTTTCATTGAGTTAGCCAAACTTTCGCATATTCGTGGTGTCATAGTATTAGGCCGGCCTGAAAGGTGCTTTGATTTATAATAATTATTACAAAATTCAGCCTCAGATTTCCATTACTTATAACATTAGCATGCTAATATTCACATTTATTTGAGTTGTTCATAGATAAATGCTGATTGAGTGGAAATAGATTGTGCCAAAGCTGTTACATAAAAAATCCCAAGTAATCAGGTAATTACAAGCACCTAATACATCCATGTTCATCGGTGCTGAGACAAATCAGAAAACACAAAAGCATACAGGGATTTGAAAGAATCAGTACCTTGCTGTGAATCCAGACTTTCTATTTTATATTCGACTTTATATTTAGCAACAACCTAAAGAAGATGCAGCCCTAGTTAGAGAGAAAAGCTCCTCTTTCCAAAGGAGAATGGAAACTAACAATAAAAGAATGTGAATGAACGCAAGTTTAAAAGCCCTGCTGAAAACAACAATCAGTTTAAACCAGCCTAAACAGGATTGCTGGTCTCTCAGCAGCTTGGTCAAGCTAGTCTGTTTGTTGGTTTTAAATGGGGTTTGGGCATGTTTCAGCTGGTCAGGCTTGGAGATCTGGTATTAGCTGTTTGAAGATGGTCTTCCAGCCTGGCCAAGCTAGTGCTCAGCTGGTTGAGCTGGGGGAACATCCATCTTAAACCAGCTAAGACCAGCCTAAATTTAGACCGGTTAAAGCTGGAGTTCTTTTAGCAGGTATGACATTGCAGATAGAGAGAGAGAGAGAGAGAGAGAGAGAGAGATTATCACTAAATAGTGCCCAATAATGTGTGACTAAACATAATTAAGGCACAAAATGATGACAGATGCAGAAAAAATTAAAATACACAACTAAAAAATCAATTACAAAAGATGAAACTGAAGCAATTTGGCTGCCTGGTCTGAGTGTTATGATACAGCAGAGCAATGAGTTGGATGTTGTTGTCATCATGCCACCCTGGTGGCATCAATCCCCATTTATACTGACAGCATGTTGGGCAGCCTACCAGTCTTTCACTAAAGATGAGTGGCGGCCCTTTAAAACCCATATTTCAGAATATGCGGTTACAATATTAATCTTCATCACTTCGAAAGGTTGTAGAAATTGAATAAAAATAAGGACAACTTAGATGGAAGCATCCAACTGACTTCATAGTCACCATATTTGCATTTTCATTGCATACTGATGTTGCATCAATTATTTGAAAATGAATAATGACTTAAATTGCAGTCTGTTCATCACACAAAATCATTGTTTGGCTTCAGCAGTCTTTTGTGGGTGAACTGTTCCTTTAATCATACAACTAATCGTGTTAAAATGCAGGTCGCAAGAGGCCTCAGGTGTGAATTGAAGAACACAACCTCATGGGTTCACATCACCCCATGAGGTCTCCAGAACAAGATAACCAACTTGGCACCTGCACATCTGTTTTGCTGAGTAATATCGACCGACAACCCAGCTGCACAAGGAAGCATCTCAATATGTTTACTAGTAATACAAACTGTCACGATCCTGTCACTCTTGTCAGTATGGCTTTTTGTGTGACAGGGTCATGACATCATTGTTCTGTGTCTGTCTTGTGTTTTGTCTTCTGTCTTTGTGTGAGCGCACGGTTTTGGTTGTGGTTTCCCTGTCATGCGTTCTTCGGTCGGTCTCATGTCTCATGTCTGGAGCACGGTGTCTGGATCCTGACTTCCCTGTCTGGTCTTGAGTCCACAAAGGGTGGAGAACCAATGATCAAAATACATTCAGGTAAATTTTGAAACAGATTAATGGTATTTAGTGGGGATTCATGCATTTATACATCAATTATTGTTTATACAACTGAATATGCTTTAAAATATAAAATCAAATATGCTTATATGACAAGTTTAAAGCTGTTCTGAAGCTTCCATCATTTATGCAAACAAGCATACAAACTTACACCAAGGCTAAGATTGAAGAGTAGGGAGAATTATGCAGAGTTCGGAACGGCACTACACAACCAATACCTATGCAGTGCATGTCAGTGCAGAAATATCATGAGAAGTATGGAAGTATGCAATTCCGAACCCAGCCCTAGTCTGATTTCATTGCAACACTGCATTCAAGCTACTATTCCAAAGCATTTAAAATAAATTATTGAAAGCAATTATATTTGCTTAAACCTGATTGTGCAGGTACACAGCAGGCTTAACACAACTATGCAAAGATACCTTTAAATGCTTGAATTCTCTTCTGGAAAAACAAATATGAAATTGATCTTGTTACTTGCTTAAATCTCCTATGAAGGATGGTGGTATGCTGCTGCAGAAGTCATCATACAGCTATAGATAAAGGATTTGTTGTATCCGAAAGAATGGTGTGATGTCTCGATCAGCTGAAGGACCACTGCGGTCCCAGCAGGTGATGCTGGAGATCTGTTTTATACTCTTCGATGACATATCCGAAGAAAGATCTTGATCTCTTCTCCAGCCTAGCGCCCATAGTTGACGGTAGACTGCTGCGTTAGCTGAATTAGTAGGCTCCCTTATATGGGCTCTGGTCATAGCTGTCTGTAATAACATTCTAAAATAACGCTGTCTTGCTTGACTATGAGGTCTTTCGATAACACAATCGCGTCGTCAGCTACGGTTTATAGGTTGCGTTTAGCAGCAGCGTGGGTAGATCGTGTCACAGTTGAGATGTTAGCATTCCATCTAGTAGGCTCAGGCATGCCTGGAATATGACATTTCCTTCTGTGTGTTTGCGGATAGGGATTCCAGGATCTTGATCAGCTCCCCGATCTTTTAGGGAAAATGTACTCTCTGGGTCTGAAACTCGAGATGAGGCTTTGAGGGGGGAAAACAAGGAGAAAATATGATATGTCTTGTCTTGTGTTGTCATTGAGTGCATTGTGCTTATGTCACCTTGGCGGGATGCACTCGCATCAGTAATCTGTCTCTCGTGACCATGAATGCGTGTTGCGCTCGCTTTGCGCTGTGCGCCCGGGTCGCGAGTTGTCCTCACGTTGTGCTGAGGTTCGGTCACTTCAGTATGAGGTGTCGGGTTTGTGTGTGGCTGAACTCTCGCACAGGTACGCGGTCTCATTTTGTCGCTTGTTGCGTGCATCACGTGGTGTTTGCCTCACATTGCATGCTCAGGATTTGTCTAGTGTGAGAATGCATAGTGTTCCAGCCATTATCCAGTCAACATGCTTCCAGTTGAGTATGCTCCATTTAAAGTGCATCCGTAAGTATTCACAGCGCTTCACTCTTTCCACATTTTGTTATGTTACAGCCTTATTCCAAAGTGGATTAAATTAATTATTTTCCTCAATTCTACAAACAATACCCCATAATGACAATGTGAAAGAAGTTTGTTTGAAGTTCTTTGCAAATTTATTAAAAATAAAAAACGAAAAAAATCACATGTACATAAGTATTCACAGCCTTTGTCATGACGCTCAAAATTGAACTCAGGTGCATCCTGTTTCCACTGATCATCCTTGAGATGTTTCTACAACTTGATTGGAGTCCACCTGTGGTAAATTCAGTTGATTGGACATGATTTGGAAAGGCACACACCTGTCTATATAAGGTCCCAAAGTTAACAGTGCATGTCAGAGCACAAACCAAGCCATGAAGTCTGAGGAATTGTCTGTAGACCTCCGAGACAGGATTGTATCGAAGCACAGATCTGGGGAAAGGTACAGAAAAATTTCTGCAGCATTGAAGGTCCCAATGAGCACAGTGGCCTTCATCATCTGTAAATTGATGAAGTTTGGAACCACCAGGACTCTTCCTAGAGCTGGCTGCCCGGCCAAACTTAGCGATTGGGGAGAAGGGCCTTAGTCATGGAGGTGACCAAGAACCCAATGGACACTCTGACAGAGCTCCAGCGTTTCTCTGTGGAGAGAGAAGAACCTTCCAGAAGGTCAACCATAAGACCTGTATGGTAGAGTGGCCAGACGGAAGCCACTCCTCAGTAAAAGGCACATGACAGCTGGAGTTTGCCAAAAGGCACCTGAAGGACTCTCAGACCATGAGAAACAAAATTCTCTGGTCTGATGCAACAAAGATTGATCTCTTTGGCCTGAATGGCAAGCATCATGTCTAGAGGAAACCAGGCACCACTCATCACCTGGCCAATACCATCCCTACAGTGAAGCATGGTGGTGGCAGCATCATGCTATGGGGATGTTTTTCAGCGGCAGTAACTGGGAGACTAGTCAGGATCGAGGAAAAGATTAATGCAGCAATATACAGAGACATTCTTGATGAAAACCTGCTCCAGAGTGCTCTGGACCTCAGAATGGGGCAAAGGTTCATCTTCCAACAGGACAATGACCCTAAGCACACAGCCAAGATAATGAAGGATTGGCTACGGGACAACTCTGAATGTCCTTGAGTGGCCCAGCCAAAGCCCAGACTTGAACATCTCTGGAGAGATCTGAAAATGGCTGTGCACCGATGCTCCCCATCGAACCTGATGGAGCTTGAGAGGTCCTGCAAAGAAAAATGGGAGAAACTGCCCAAAAATAGGTGTGCCAAGCTTGTAGCATCATACACACATACTTGAGGCTGTAATTGGTGCCAAAGGTGCTTCAACAAAGTATTGAGCAAAGGCTGTGAATACTTATGTACATGTGATTTTTTTTAATTGTAATAAATTTACAAAGATTTCAGGCTGAAACATAACAAAATGCTGAAAAAGTGAAGCACTGTGAATACTTTCCGGATGCACTGTATTTGCCATCTAATAGAAGTATAATTTTGTTTGACAAAAGTATGTTCCACCATTCTTTATGGAAGTTTAACATTATTGGTAACAAAGCATCTACATACCATGTGGTTGAAAACGGTTTGCTTTTTACTGACAGGCCCTTTGCTAGCTACTGAATCCATTTAAACAGGACCCTACATGTGTGTAACGGGTGTGGGGAAATCAGGGGAAGGCAGACGGGAGGTTGGATCTAAGTGCGGCTTTATTTACAGCGATAAGTGAATAAAAACACAGGAACAAATGAAAAGTCCACAATGGGAAGAAAATCAAACTCAAACACAAAATAACACACAGCTGGTGGGACAGACAGCAAACATCCATGAAGGGCAGGGGTATCCTCGAACGAACAAGGGGAACGGAGAGAGAACAACGAGAGAACATCGGTATGAACAGGAAACGTCAACATTCAACAACGACCGACAAGGGAATGGAGGAACAAACAGGGTTTAAATACACAAGGACACAATAAAGACTAAACGAGATACAGGTGAGAACAATGATGAGTGCAGGCAGTGAGGGAGGCCAGGAATTGTAGTTTTCTACAAGGACAGTGAGACTCGGGGCAAACAACAAGGAAAACGTGACATGGAATATGATCAGTGAAGGGTGAAACGGAAAACACGGGGCAGACAACAAGGAATCGTGACAATGTGTTATCTAGGTGCAGTGACTGGTATGCAACACTAGGGGTAGGTATTCAGCTAAAAAAAGGTAAATTGATTCATCACCAGGTCAATAACAAGACAAATATTCTTCTTTGAACCAAGTAGATCATTCAAAGAAAATTAAGATGCTCTAACACATAGCATTACTTTGTTAGTGTTGCCTTGCATTCTTTTGTCTTATATGTCGGTTGGTATGAGCGCATGTTGCCTATTGTCTTGCCGATATGTGGTTGTGCCATTCGGGTGTCACTGTTTGTTTTCGTGTTTGTTGGTCTTGTTTGAGTCGGCCCTGTGTGTTTTGCCCTTTTCACTCCAGCCCAACCTTTACCTTGTTTTTTTAATTAATAAAGCTTTTGAGTTTGGGTCCAGCCTCTGCTGATTCCTGACAACAAACACTATACACTCAGTACTTTCCTCACTATACAGATGGTCTGTTTGTCTTGAAAAATCATCTCGTAAGCAGTTTGTGCATTTCAAGAGGTACATGTTTAAAAGCAACAAACAATATGCCTATTGTCAGATTTAACACAACACACATTATTCTCCAACATCCTACTTCTTGGATCTGCCAAGTTATAGCTAGTAATTATAAATCAAAGCAACTTTTAGGCCTGCCTAATACAATTTACAACACAAATGCAAGCGCTTAGCCAGCACATTGAAAACCTGCTGTCCAGTTGAACATGCATAATGTGCGTTCTTGCATTATTGTGGTGATAAGAAACTTCAGGACTCAATGGGCCGATAGTTACCCTCAAAAGTATTTGCCATCAAACTGGATGTTTTATTATTCACGCAAGTTACTGCAATATGTTGTCTTTAAAGGGGTTGTCCACCCATAAATGAAAATTATCCCATAATTTACTCACCCTCAAGACCTCAGTTTCAAAATCTAAGGTACCATTCACTCCCATTATAAAGCTTGAAAGAGCCAGGATATTTTCAATATAACTCCGATTGTGTTTGGCTGAAAGAAGAAAGTCATATAAACTAGGATGGCTTGAGGGTGAGTAAATTATGGGATAATTTTAATTTTTGGGTGAACTAACCCTTTAATTTACCTGTTCAGCATCATTGTCTTAAAACTGTTGGTCCATCATCACAGTAGTTGACTTGAAAGAGAAAAAGTATCGTAGCAGTGGATTGATCACACTTAGTTCGATATAGCACCCCTTTTTGCAATGTTGAGAATGCAGCACATACTTGTGTTTTGTTATGTATAAACTGTGGCCAGTGGCTGGTAGACCCACTGCAGTACTGGGCCTTTAGATCCCCTGTTGAAGACCTCCGTTTGGGAAGATCCCAGTGCAATGAGTGCACTGGTATAGGTGGAGCAGGGCAGAGATTTATTATGCAGTATTTTGCCCAGTGCCCATCGGATGCCAGGTACACCAGATGGAGACTCTAATAAACTGTACCATACCTCTGCTAGGCTTAGTTTGATGCCAGCTATTCAAATTGCACTTTAATGTGCAATCTAATTCATCTATGGTGATGACATAATATTTCATTAGTTACTGGTACTGCTGCTCTAGGTTTTCTGAAAACAATTTCAAAACTAAAAATAATGAAGTGCAATTTATGACATCATACAGTTCCCATAAATTTGACATTAAAAATAAATAAATAAATAAAAACAATTAGGGTTTGAATGATTTGGGTGTAAATAATGTTAAGACATATATATATATATATATATATATATATATATATATATATATATACACATATACATATATATATTATTATTATTATTTTTTTTATTATTATTTTATTTATTTTCATTTTTAATCTATTTTAATTTTATTTCTGGGATTTTGACACTTTTTACTATGGCTTATAATTTTTTTTTACATTTTTATTATTTAAAATATTATTTTATATTTATATATGCACTTACTGTTAAATATATATATATATATATATATATATATATATATATATATATATATATATATATATATATATATATATATTATTATTATTATTAATTACAGTGAACAGGATAAACAACATTGGGAAGGAAACAGGAAATGGCTTGAAGCTGAATTCAACCAGCATTAGTACCACCACACAACACATCTGAAAACATGCATTACCCACCAAGTCATGTTTCTGTCATGTCATTTAAAATCGAATTAAATAAAAGAAAACATGTTTGTCATAACTAAAATAACTCAACTATCATAATGCCAGATGAAGACACATATGTGAAAAAGACAAGCCATGCAATATTTAACATAAAGCGATGAATAAGCCATATTGTCTCCGTGACCGTGTTTGCCGTGTCCCTGCATTCTCAGGAACAGATTGCTCACAGAGTCAGACCATCACAGATCCCAAACTCATTCACATATCTGTCATGTGGTTTAACACCTTGCTACTTGTGCCATGGTGAAAATAAGGGGTTATCTTTATGGTTTCTATTCAGAGAACCAATCTGCTTTTGCCTATGCAAATGAACATAGAATGTATCATAAGTAAGCTAATACTGGCTCTCACACTGACACGGGGCCCCACTGTGCACAGTATATATAACATATATACTTCAGGAATAGAAGGTATGTATGAGTAGGATGGTAGTATGCTGTTCCAATTATCTCCATTATAGTTCACCCATCTCCTGACTCAAAGAGGACTGTAAGAGCTAAAATGAAAGAATATTTTTTCTCCCTTTCTATTGGCTCTGAGGAATGTGCTAATTCAGAGATAAAGCCATATGTGTTTACAGGGAAGGAGACTGCAGCTTAAACTATGTGGACACTTTGAGATAAACATATTTCTGTCTCAAAATTTGGATTACGTGAATTGTAATCCGGTACTGATTACAAATGATATGACAAAAAATAAATCCAATCTTTATTACTAACAAAAAGAGCCTCACAAAAAGAGCTCATTGTGACATTGTATTTATTTTATTTTATTTTCTTCCCTTTTTTCCCCAATTTGAAATGCCCTCATGGTGGTACAGTGATTCGCATCACTTCGGGTGGTGGAGGACAAATCTCAGTTGCCTCCGCGTCTGAGACTGTCAATCCACTCATCTTATCATATGGCTTGTTGAGTGTGTTACCGCGGAGACCTAGCACGTGTGGAGGCTCACGCTATTATCCGCGGCATTTCTTTATTAATTAGATTTCATAGGCATCAATAAATCACGTACATTTGATGTATCGTCAGTGGTAAAACCTTAAATGAACACCGCGGGTAGGTGAGTAAACATTACAATGGGGAAAAAGAAAAATTCTGTACACTGTCGCACAGATTTTAAATCTATAATATCTTACAGCGTATCTGTCAAAAACACTCTTCAGGCATTCTATCAATTTCTTTGAAGATTGTTCCTGATGCAAGAGAAGTATTACTGTACAGTTGGATTTACTAAACATTTCTCCAATGATGCTGGCAATGCGCTCCGAACCAGAGAAGGTGGTGGACATCTACCTGTTGGCATGAACTGAACATGTTTTACTCTAAAGCTTCATGTCAAACCATTTTTATTGACCTCTTGGACTGTTTAATTCACAAAAGAACCTCTGATGACAGCAAAGATGACTGTAAGTTCCTCCCATTCTTTTTAGATGCGAGTGTTTGCTAAATCAATATTTTACAATGTGAATGCACTCCATAAAAAATATTTTCTTAAAAAAAACTTTATTACGGTTGTATGAATGTGCACAAGTGCTCCATTTATGAACATTTGGAATTAATTAACATACACAAGTTGTACTAACAAATCTGGGGAAAACAAAGCATTTGTGAATCCAGCGGAAAGTTTTCGGAAGTTATATATTTATTTACGCAGAAATTACTCCCAATCCTTTCATATATTTACAGAATTTCCTGTTCCTGATACCTCGATACAATAGCTGCCACTTGAAAATTCAGTTCTCTCTGCAACCTCTGTGACCAGCAACAGGGGTGCACACAATCCTGCATTCACTGGCACACCTCCTGTCTATTTTGACCTTAGTATACCCCAAGAACAAACAAAAACAGAAAACCAACGGTGGTGCCAGAGTTGTGTGAGAGAGAGAGAGAGAGAGTTTACGGCCTGTAAACTCTCTCTCTCTTGCACCACCGTCCGCAGTCGGCCTTCATCCCTCTAGGAGGCTTGATTTGCCTGATAAGGGGCCGGGTGTGTAGAATCATGATCCAGCCCCGACCTCCGCCCTGTCACACATGTACATAAGGTAGTCATGATTCATTCATCATGGTCCATTAAATCTAATGCATTTGGATTATTGATTCAAGTGGGAAACTTTCATTCTTCTTTCCAATAAACCAATGAATGAATAAGTTTTCATCACACATGGTCAATCAAATGATAATACTGCAACATGGCATTGATAAAGCAACACTGATACACCAAGGGTTCTTGGTTATGGTGTATGGTAACTACACCATTCTGGGGGAAAATAATATTCCTTCATTAAAAGCCATACAAAGTCATTGTCATGATGTAATTTTTCTGCAACTCCAGGGCATTAGTCACATGGCATTTGTGGCTCAGGTGATTGGCTCAAAGATTTTCACTGTGCCAATGAGAAAATATGGCAGAAAGAATGGTATGTACTTCTGGGAATATTAATGGCAATACTAATTGATATTTTTCTCCAGATACTAGAAATAAAAGATTTTTCCATTTCTGATGAGCCAATTCAGAGGTTGTATTTTCCATCTTAGATTAAAAATTTTCTCAACTGATGGTTAGGTTTAGGGTTGGGGATTTGGTTAGGGCGTATGGTTAGTAAAATACTTGCTTTTGGTGCCACTCTGTAGACATTTCACAGCATCTCAAACACTTCCAGCATCAGCCACTGGGGACAGTGGTTGGAATTTCAGTGAGCACAGACCGATTTTAGCTGAAGAACTTTCAACCTGTTGTTGCCAAATTCACAGTGAGATCTGTCTGTTTTAACAGCATATCTGATGATTAACTTTCTTATTGATCTAATTAATAAGTTCCCAATAACTGTGGTTGAGTGGCAACATTATATTGTTCATGTCGTTGATTTCAAACAGTTTTCTGAAACAAGCCTCCATCATACCAAATATCCACTTTCTCACTTCACTGTGTGTCAAATAGTAGCCTACAATAATACAAAGTGGTCAAAATAGATTTTCTAAATTACTTTTGGGCCAATTCCTCCTTGTAAACTAATTTCAGTAATTTGTCCTGGGTGTAGGTAATTCAGCTCTGGGGTAATGGGAGAAAAACACTGCCATTTCCGATTTGGTTATTGCACTAAAATCACTAACACCTGAAAATGTCAAAATTACCTTAGGTCCCCACGTACAACAAACACCCTCTGAACAGGCTTAATGCCAGCAAAAGGACTTGAGTAGTTGTATCTCAGTATGTGTGACTGATCAAATCCTGGTCTAAAAGGTTCTGTTTTTGGGTCTGGGCTCTCCACTGATTGGCAAAGGAACAGACAAAACCTACATGGCTTTGAACACAGCGGTAGGGTGTGTTGCCTGTGCCTGAACCGAGTGTCTCTCTCTCTCTCTCTCTCTCTCTCTCTCTCTCTCTCGTCCTACTTTTCAGCCATTTCAACAAGAGCTCAGCTGATACAACATCAGTTGACCCAAATCTAGAGGTGTCTATCAAATGAAAAAAAGATGAAAAAAAAAGTTAAGAAGAGAGGAAGAAAATAACATAATACATATACAAAATAATTATAAAAAGTTATTCATAATAGAATGATATGGCATGCTCCATACTGCAGTGCTCCATCTCACTGCAATTTCACAGCTGAACGTTAACACTGAGGTGCCAGGATGTCTATAGAGAGAAAACGACTAAGAGTGCATTTTTGTGATTTGATTAGTCAAAATACTAATACTAAAATATTTCAGAAATGTCACGAACAACACATGTCCACGTTCAAAATAAGTTAAGTTCAATTAACAGTATTTTGCCTCATAATGCTGACTTCCAAATGTAATTTTGACTAGCCCCTTCTCTTTTTAACTTGCAATGGAAGTGAATGAGGGCTGTCTACACATTGTTTCAAAAGTATAACCACAAGACATAAAAATTAAACAGTACACGTTAACATGATTTTAGTGTGTAATGTGTACGTCTTATGGCTATAATTTTTAAACAATGTGTAATTTAGTTGTTTATGAACCAACCCCATTCACTTTATTTGAAAGTGATTTACTGTTCCTGTAAACAAGGGGTGAGTCAAAATAATCTTTCGTGGTAGTCATCATTACGCCACAATTTGTTGATTGTGCTTAACTTGTATTGTATCCGGAACATTACTTTGAATTTAAAGTAGTAATCGATGGTATATCGGCTAGGCCAAAAAAATACTGCCTGATATTTGATCATTTGGATAGTATTGTTGTCAATGTCTTGGTTACTTTCATAACCTCTGTTCCCTGCTGGAGGGAACAAGATGTTGTGTCAATGTAGTGACACTAGGGGTCACCATTGGGAGCCCCAAACACCTCTGATCTTTGAGAAAAGGCCAACTCATCCGGACATACGGTATAAAAGGAGCTGGCTCACAACCATTCATTCAGGTTTTGTGCTGAGGAACCAAGACAAAGTCCTGGCCAATTCAGCGGGTAGTGTGTTGCGGCAGGAGGGACACAAATTCTCGTTCCCTCCATCAGCGAACAGAGGTTACGAAAGTAACCAAGATTCTCTTTTTTCTACCCAAAAAATAATGGAAATCATTCAGCTGGGGGCTATAATTGTCCACTTCAGGGAGGTGTCCCTTCCCAAGGGGAAGACACCGCAGAGACCACACCCTACCCAAAGGGGAGGTAATTGTGTGGAAATACATCACATGGTCTAACCGAGTTTTGTCGGCAGTGCCGCACATGGAGAAGTCCCCATGGTAGGTCCTACCCAGAGGAGTACAAACGCGACCGGTGGCAGAGGGAACTCTGCCCAAGGAAGACACAGGTTTACCAACGGGGAAACTGTCTTGCAGAAGATACAACACACAAGGTTACATACAGGTAATCAAGCTCATGTGGAGCACCTACCACAGTACAGGGCCTATTAGCACTCGTACTGGCTGGCATTGAGTTTCTCTGCAAACTTGCCTGGCACAGGGCTAAGGAGGAAGGATATCAAGTGTCCATGACTTCGTGAACATGGCTGGGGGGTAAAAAGTGCATGTCTCCCCCTCCAGGGGAAAGGTGCTATACGCAAGTGGTACACCTGGCCAGTTGTCCTGCAAACTTACCTGTTCATACCTGAACACACGGGACAAATCCAGCTCCACCCAGAGATTTTAGAACCTTGCACGCTGCTCTGCTGATGTCTGCTAAAGAGGCGCCATTTGTCAGAGTCCAGGAGGCCACCACACTCCTAGTAGAGTGTGTTCATAGCCTAAAAGGGGGGTGGCATGCCCTGGATGTGATATACCAAAGCGATGGGGTCAATGACCCAGTGGGAGATCCTCTGTTTGGAGACAGCGCTCCCTTTCCGCTGTCCTCCAAAGCAGACAAAGTGCTGCTCCGAGTGTCTAAAACTCTGTGTGCTATCCAAATAGATGTGTAAAGCATGCACGGACACAGCAACAACAAGGCTGGGTCTGCCTCCTCCTGGGGTGGCTTTGCTTGCAGGTTCATCACCTGATCCCTAAAAGGGGTCGTGGGAACCTTGGGCATATAGCTCGGCCGGGGTCTCAGGACCACGAGAGAGTATTCCGGACCGAACTCCTGGCACATGTCCCTGATAGAGAACGTCTGCAGGTCCCCTACCCTCTTGATGGACGTGCTTGCAGTCACTGGTGCAGTCTCTAAAGAGACCGCAATCAGCTCAACTGACAACAGGGGCTCAAACAGGGCTACTCACAGGTCCTGCAGGACCACGGAGAGATCCTATGAGTGAATAAGGCGCAGTCTGGGAGGATTCAACCTCCCCATAACCAGTTTCCTATCAGTTGTCACTTTTTTCCAGATGTGCAAGGTTTATATTTAGGACATTTAGGAGTGTTATCAGTCTTTTTCTTTCTCTTTTTAGAATTACCATCAATGCTCAATGCGATCTCTTGATGTGTACTTGAAACATAGCAAAACATGGATGCTACTTTTGAGAACAAGGGCTGTGTGGTGCTTTGATAAGGGCATGGCTTTTTACCTCAGACAGATTGCATTGCTTGACCTTTTCTTTTCTAAATATGATATACCTCACAAACAAGACATGAATACCTTAAGATTGAAGTGTGTAATTTCTGCATCACTAGTATCACCAAACAGAATTGCTAAAATAATTTTAAACAGGTTTCCCCGAACACACTCTTCTCACTTTTCTGGCAAATCAATGGACAAATGGTTTACTTAGCTAGCTGCAAGCAGGGTTAGAAAAGATTTTCCACTGCAATAAATACATGAGTACTTTAGTGAAACATCTGTATGCTTGGATATGCTTTAAATCACAACCATACCGATAGTCATGCTGCTTCACAAGTACCTTGAAGCTTAAAAGGATAGAATTAAAAGAGCAAAAATTAAGACAGCCATAATATAATTTTAGTGTAAGAGATCAGACAGACAACCTAATTTCTACTTCTTTACTGTATATCAAAGTGTTATGAAAAGAGGTCTGAAAGTTTCTATGCCACCTTAGACAGCACAAACTTTAAAATGATCCTGACAGTGCAAACTAAAAGTTCTTTAGTGGTGAAGAAAGGATGTCTGACAGACTGATTACATTAAAGAGTCATTCCAGCAAGAAAATGAGTTACATCAGTCCTCCACTGACTGTTCTCGAAGTTCTCTTACATCCAGACTATACAATCAGACTTTACAGAGATTCAAAATGTCACATGGTATTGTTAAAAGAGTGAATGAATGAGACATTGGGACTTTAATTTCAACATGCTCACAGAGGAAATGAACATGTTGGTTTTGAATGTTCATAAAGACTTAAGTCGACCCCATTCTGCCGAATTACTCACAAGCATGGGTAAAATCTCCCATTATTACAGATATTTTTGCTTCATTTCAAACATGATCATCTTTCCCTGGGTTCTAGTTCCATGGAAACGAGGTGGTGATTGTCTTAATATAAACTATGATAAGTGTGATTCAGAGGTTGCATTTTAGCTCTAAAATGACTTGTTTTCTTCACTAATGGTTAGATGTAGGGTTATAGGGTGTAGAGTTAATAAAATATGCACTCCTGTGGACTGTTTTACATTTACAACCCTACAATAACTCACTTTTGGCACCACTCCGTGGCAATTAAATCAGAAAGATGGATTTCAAATGTGCCTGTACATTCGACAACACTTCCAGCTTTGGCCACTGGGGCAGTGATTTGAATTTTTGCTAAGGAAATACAGATTTCAGCATCAATTTTGACACACTGTTGCCAAATACAGGCAATCTATGATCCGATTTGATTTATTCCTCATACTCTGAATGATCTCTTAATCCTAATTATTAAAACCTTGGCACATAATTTGTCGTGTTTATGCTAGACATGAATGGTACCTCAAATCTTCCAGCTTATATGGGAGAGGAGTGGTATTACTTTCCTAAGCAATCCAACATTTGGTTCTCATCTGGCAAATAATGAAACAAGCAAAATACATTGAAAAGGGGCTCTACATATACCTAGAGATATCTAGTTTTTTTTTTTTGTTTTTTTTTTACTTCAGCCAGTAAGCAAACAACCAAAACTCCCTAGCATTGTGATGAGTTTTGCATTGGCAAGCACATTTCATGTTTTCTTCAGAAAATTAAAAAAATTACTTTGAAAAACATTCCCTTCGATGGGCATGTCCATTAGTGCTAACACTGCTATTCTTATCAACCACATTCTCTGTTGCTCTAGTTGTGGAGATGAAGTCGTTTTGTAAGAGGTTGCCTTTTTAGCTTTTGTCTTTATTTGACACATGCTTTTCTGCTTTGTAAAAAGTGGTTTAAGTTTGTCCTGGATTAGTTTAAAAAAAAGGAACCTTCCACGAAAACTGAAATGTGCTTTATCAGAGTGGAAGTGGCACTGACATTGTTTAGAAGCAGTACAAGATGTTGACATTTTCTTGTAGCAATCGAACAAGAGCCAACAAATTTTGGTCAAATTGCATTCATGATGTGACACATTTAAAACTTGAAGCTCCATAGCTCGTCTACATGTGGACTCAAAAGTCTTCAGCAATTTTTTTTTATTATTTAAGAGGTAGGAATCAATAAAAAGTTTGATGATTTCGAAAAATGCAAAACTAGTAATTCTGCACTATTTCTAGGTAACTAATTAAATGTAATCAAATATGTGACATTGACTATGTAAACCTCTTTAAACAAAAAGAGCCATTTCCTTCCACTGAAGCGAGATGCTCTTGCAAGGAGCATTCTGGGAAAACATGGAATATCAGGTTTGTACAAACTTGTGGAGTTCATGCCATTAAAGCAAAAGGGGGACAAAATACTATGAAATTCATGTTCATTTGTCTAATTTTGTATTTTTTTTAATTGCAAAATGCTGATAAAATAATTTGTATTGAAAACTTTTGTATGAAATTTCATGTATACACTGCATATATATATGCAGTGTATGCAGTATAAGTATTCTATATATATATAGAATACTTATACTGCAGTGGTGTATTCTCAGGGCCAGCAAAGCCTTCTCTGCTTACCTAACATGCCAAATAAATACATATTTTTCATCCTTTCATTCTCAATCAACTTTTGTGTTGTATTTTTTTATTTTTAATCGCTTTCCACTTTTAATTTATCTACAAACAAATGGAGATAAACAAAAAGTTTATCCAGTCAGAATGTATTCCTTGATGCTTACATGCAAAGTGTGACAACTGTTTCACAACTCGTATGCCAAAGCAGCACATGAGTTTGAGCTCCACCCCTTTTAGGCCTTCAAAATTTCTTCAGAATCCCTCAACAGTGCAAATGAAGAGCAACTACAGTCAGATTGTCAGATTCATCAGCCAATCAGATTGATTTAGTTGTTCTTGGTGGGTGTGATCTTTAGGATATGTCCCAGTGGAGGCCTTCTAGCTGGCCTTGAGTGACGCAATCACGCTTTAAGTGATGTACGTTCCATTCAACTCAGAAAGTTGGATTTTACAACGTCCTGCTAGGAAAAGTGCAATGGAATGAATATTGAAGTCAGAATTATAACTTGTAGGCTCATGCAGAAAATCTCAACTATGATTATGGCAAGATGCAGGTGCATGATGTCACACAAACATGTTGACACTCAGGGAGAATATACAAAGTAATTGATAAACATTCACTTTATATAAATGAGTTACTTTCCACATTACATGATATTAAAACTTGTTTAACAAACGGCTTTATAAACATTATAAACTCTTTTGATAATCGTCCACCATTGTACAGCTAGTGCTGCAGCATTGTTTATCAGTTGGGTTGCTAGGAGACATCTCTAATGAGAGTCAAACCCCTGCTATACTAACGGGAGCATTGTAGTTTTGTTTCCTTAAACATCATCTTCCAAATATTGGGGAATGGAATGCATTTATGGTCAGAGATATCAAGTAGGAATATCCCACATCCAACTTGAATGGAACGCAGAATAACCATATACCCTGAAGAAACAATTTATTGCAAACAACATTTAAATTGCAAATATTATTAGATAGAGTTTTCCAGGTATTATAGACCTCCTTGGTATATTCATATGTAAAATTATGATGTTAATAAACCCTAGATACATTCAAAAGTGTTACAAGCTTTATTTCTCAATGAATCTATACTGGAATTCATATCAGTACACTGCAAGGACACTTCATGATGTCATAAAGGAGGAGCAGGTGGGTGAATAAGTAAACTTCATATTCTTTCTATACTCACTAGAACAAACTAGGACATTCCACTCTATTAGAAGAATTTCTGCATGCTTCAACTTGGCAGAAGTAGGACATGAATTAAGACAATCTGATGAGACCAATAGAGTCTCACAATAGTGTAAAATGATGGAAATGCTAAAAGAGGAGGATGAAGGAGGGGTGAAGGATACAGATGTTTGGATTAGACATACTCAAAAGCAGAGCAACTTAGCTTTACAAAGCTTAGGTAGCAAAAAGCAGGAGCCCTTTAGTCTATAAAAGATTATCTTTACACTTTTCTACAGACGCACAGTATATTCAGTAATATTGCCCAGACCTGCTCCTTAATAACATGGTAAGAAATAGGGATTCCCTTCCTAAGGAAGCCATTTATAAGGGTGGTTTCACATTCACTTGACCCCAATGGAATGTGTTTCTTAGGTGGCGTTTACATGAGATGCGTTCAAAAACATTTAAATAGACTGCAACTGAATGGAAAAGAATGCAGGGGTCTTGACACATTTTAAAAGTTGGACTATTTGAACTTGACACACCATCTTAACAATGCAATGCTCATGGTGATATGCTCAAAATACATACCGAGATGTGACACAATGGCAAAATACACTTGTATGGCTATAGTGGTGACAATCATAAGAAAGCGTATGAGTTGGCAAATAGGAAAATATTTTTTGTGTACCATGGAATATAGAAAACATCAGGGTTTGGAACGAGACGAGGGAACAAAATGATCACATGGGCATGTTGATTTCAAGAGTTCCAGTACCTAGGATCTGCCACATTATGCCAACTTACCGACAAGTGCCATCTCGTATCAGACATTTTTTCATCGGCTTCAGCATGTTTACCTTGGAAATGTGTTGCGTAAGCAGCGTGGGAGACGTAGTTAAGAATCCCACATTAAAATCAGAAAGTACTTGTGTTTGTAAATTAGTGATGAACAGTTATTTGGAGGTTTAATTTTTACATCTAACATTACCTGGTCCAACTATCTTTTAAAGTTGAGATCTACGCAATTGATTTTCATTGAATTAAGTCTCTTTTAAAACCTGTTATGTTATTTACAGTCAGATCAATTCAAACACAGCATGGCTGTGGTAAAGAAACTGCTCAACTGAAACACATTTGCTGAACAGCCACTGGTCCATTTTAACATTTGTTATACATAATGTTAACTCAATGTAAATACTACAAATTATGCATGCAAAATGCATATATTTAAAGGGGACATAGTAAATTATAAAATATTTGAACTTCATAAAACACTTTAAATATTGATGAACTTAACAAATACAGTAGGCTCCTACAGTCTCTATGCAAAGTTTTGGTGAAATTCGGCAAAGAGTTCAGGCAGTTCTGGTTTGCATTGCTATATCTTTTCTATATATATCTATATCTCATCTGCATGATGGGGTGTGTTCCATTCAGAAGTGATCATCCCTACACACGTTTCCTTCAAAGACTTTACCCTCCATTGTGAGAGCTTTGAAGTGCTGAAAGGTGTGGGATTTAAAAATATTGGTCATTATTTGGGAAATTCTGTTTGTAACGACCCTTCAGCTCGGCTGCCATTATTATTCTTCCATCGCAAAGCCCTGTCAAGACATCATTTAAAAAAAACAAAAAAAAAATCTAAAACATTTTGTCCCTAGGGAAGTACAATATGATTATAAGGTTCCTTTGAGGCACCTGGAGGTTGAACCCTCCCAGGTCATGCCTGTTCCCCTCATGGGATCTCTCAGTGGTCCTTGCAGGCCATCAGAGACCCCCCTTCGAGCTGCTAGAATCAGTCGAGCTCTCCTTGAAGACGGCTCTCCTGATCGCGCTTGCTTCCATCAAGAGGGTTGGGGACCTGTAAGCGTTCTCTGTCAGCGACACCTGCCTGGAGTTCGGTCCGGCAGACACCCAAGTCGTCCTAAGGCCGCGACCGGGCTACGTGCCCAAGGTTCCTACGACCCCCCTCAGGGACCAAGTAGTGAACCTGCAAGCGCTGCCCCGGGAGGAGGAAGACCTTTTTTTGTTGCTGTGTCCGGTACATGCTTTGCGTACCAATGTGGACCGCATGCAGAGCTTTATATGTATACATAAAGCAGGCTGGGCAACACCCAATACCTATACAAGATTTTACAATCTCAGGGTTGAGTCGGTCTCGTCCCATGTTTTGTCAGGTCCGAGCCGGTAGAACTCGGTAACACAAAACAACTGACAGGGTGCACCGCTTGCACCTAGCGCCTTTCCCCTCACTGAGGTGAATGCGTGCGCTCTTATCCCAGGAGATCCCACTTACTCGGCTCCCTGGATGACTCCTCCCTAGCCCTCTGGTCCGCAAATTCGGCAGAGGAATTCCCCGACCAGACCCACTATGGGTACTAAAATTACTCTGTACTGGAATAGGTGCTCCACAGGAAGGGCACTTGTGTGGCGTGGGAGTGGTGGTGGCGTAGTGGCTAAAGCACAGGGCTGTTAATCAGAAGCTCACAGGTTCTAACCCCACAGCCACCACCATTGTGTCCTTGAGCAAGGCACTTAACTCCAGGTTGTTCCAGGGGGGTTCCAGGGGGATTGTCCCTGTAATAATTGCACTGTAAGTCGCTTTGGATAAAAGCGTCTGCCAAATGCATAAATGTGTATTTTCCGTGATAAGGTCACCCTTCAGGCGGACCCGCGTCTCCATTTGGCAGTCCCCACTGCCCCCCAGTCGCTGTGTTTGTAGCAACTCCTCCCTCGCAGCGAGTAGGATCTACAACTGGACCATTCCCACATGTGGCCTCAAAACCCATGTGATGTATTCCGCCACCCTTTACCTTCCCCCAGCCTGGGTAGGTGGTGGTCTCCATGGGGTCTTTTCCCCCTGAAAGTTGGCCCCAGCCGCTTTAACATTATGCAAGAAACAGAGAGAGAGAAAAAGCGTGGCTGGCATGGCCAGCCAAAGGCATGCTTGGCACCTCGTTTTGTTCCCCCCTTCGGGGTGCTGGGAACCTAAAAAGTTTATGATGATTTTTATGGGGCGTTGGGGAAGGGTACATGCAGTCTGACGCAGCCTGTCACCTTGGCACACAACTGCCTGCCCGCACCGGCAGCGCACGTACACGGTTCAGTGCATGGCGTGATTGAATAGGGACTCATAGTGTCGCTTCATTCGACATAACGTCGAAGTGAGCGACAGACGGGGAACGTCTAGGTTACTGTTGAAACCTCCGTTCCCTGATGGAGGGAATGAGACATTGTGTCCCCCCCAGCCACGACACTGAACCAAGCCACAGTTATTGCCGAAACCTTATTCTCGGCTCCTCAGTGTAAAACCTGAATGGACAGACGCATGATTCCCTCCTTTTATACCCGTATGTCTGGGGGAGGGACATGCAAATTGTGTCTGCCAATTTCTCATTGGCCTTTTCTCAATTTCAGAGGTAACCGAGGCCTTCTTTCTTACTGTTTTTTCTCCTGTCTCCTGCATTTTCTTGGAGTGCGTGTGGAGGGGTGGGGAGGGGTGAAAGCCATTAACAGTAACGACCATTTCAAATTAGAAATGAGTCAAGTTATTGTATGAAATTGAAGCAGGATGTTTTTCATCCAATCACAGTAATGATGTTAACAATAAATCAGACAATGCACAGGCAATTTACTGCAGTTGTGGTCTTGACCGTTATTGTAATAAAATCAAGAGTCCTCTTTGTCTGAGACCGAGACAAGTACAAGTACAAATCCAGCCAGGTCTCATAAGCAACCAATTGGCATGGTTACTAGGAAGGGTAGAGTCACATGGGGTAACCTCCTTGTGGTAGCTTAATTTGGTTCTCGCTCTCAGTGGGGCGCATGGTGAGATGTGTGCAGATGCCACATTGGAAAAGACACAAATTTGTTGGTTTTTCATTATCTAATTAGCACTCTTGGCATCTGTGAGCTCTTTATACAGCATGCCAATGTTGCTTGCATTTTTTGCATAGCTGAATTTCAAACATTAGCAGTTCACACTACTAAAGACAGACAGAAAACGATGGTTATGTGAGATAGTGGTGTGCCATTAGATTTTTTTAATCGTAAAAAGTGCCAGAAAAAGGTTTGAAAACACTGACCTAGACCACAGAGTTCATCAGCAAAAAAGCATCCAAAAGAAAACACACAAAAGTATGTAAATTCTGCAATGCAATGCTTACCAAGACGGCTGGGACCACATCAAACTTTTATCGGCACTTAGAAAGGAAGCATAAAGAAAGGTAAGATAAGTGTAAGTGATGCCAGCAAAATAAGCTAGCTAGCAAACAAGTCGGATTTTCCAAATTCCTACTGGGAAAAGTGCAATGGAACACCACTTGAAGTCGAAATTACAACTTTGAAAGTCGTGCAGAAATTTTTAAAAACGATTTCGCCAAGATGCAGGTGCGTGACATCACAATCTTGTCGGCACCCAGGAAGATGTACAAAATAAGTTATAAACATTCACTTTTATTAAATAATATCGATAAATTAGTCAAAATTCCTACATTACATGATATTTAAGCTTGTTTAACAAATGTTAGCAGAGTAGCAGGTATTCAAAACATGATCAATTATACTCTCTTTTGATAATCGTACACCTGTAGCACAAATGCTAGTGTTGCAGATCGTTTATCAATTAGGTTTAGCGAATATTAGCTATACATATTAGCTATGGAAATAAAAGAGGTGAATTTAGAGGAATCTTCATTTGTTTTCTGTGGGTATTTTTATGGGAATGTGGACCTTTCAGATCAATTTGAGGAGTGCCTATGGTTTTCATGTTCCACATTTTATCGTAGGTGTGTCATGCAGTGTGTGGGACTCACACTGGTCTGGTCTTGGTCTTGACTTTGTCTCAACCCCTCAAATACTTCATTTTGTCTCGGGTTCGATACACTCTGGTCTTGGTCTTGTCTTGGTCTTGAATTGGTCAAGGTTTAGGTGGTCTTGACTACAACACTGTTGGTAACTGAAAGCATTATCGAAGTAAC